>NW_026057576.1:20259106-20323240 GCF_023721935.1 Panthera uncia | reverse complement strand
CCCACCCCAAATATATATATATATATATATATAATCACACACTTCCCTCCCCCAGCATATATGTCAGTGTGTTTATATCTATATCTGTATGTATATACACGTACATATACGTACGTATATATACACATATATACGTACGTATATGTACGTATATATACGCACGTATATATATATATATAATAATTGCAAAAATTTGCTTTTTTCCCCTCCGTTTTAGATTTCAGCTGCCAGTTGGTTATTGTTAGGCAGTAATTAACAGTCCCACCTGCAGGAGGGAAAGGGTAGAGGTGAATGCAATTCTTAAAGCCCCTTTCTTTCACGGTTTGTTCTGTCTGAAGGTAATCATGTGTTTATTTTTTAGTGTCTACCACAGATTTTGTGTGTGGAGGTGTGTGTGCGCGCAGAGAGAGAGCACTCAAGTGAGCAATAACTCTTCCTAGACATCCAAATCCATGTTCTCATTTCTTGTTGGCCACAAAGATAAACTTGTTCCCAGCTTCCCTTGCAGTTGGGTGTAGGCATGTGACCAAGTTAGAGCCAATGGAATAAGAACAGCAGTTCTGTGTACTACATTTTAGTCTCCTAAAAATACTTGCCTTCTAACAGACTGTCATAGACAAGACCCTCCAGGAGGCCTTGGAAGTTTGGTACTGAAAGCCTAGTTACTGGAAAACCTTGGAAACTAAGTACTGAACTACTTGTCTATTTTAGCAAGAAACTTGTTTATTTTAGCAAATATAATTGGAGCCATTATACATTTGGGTGTTGATCTGTTATGGCAATTAGCCTACCCTAATTAATGTAATACATAAAACTTGTATTTACAGTGTCCCTCTGATGCATGACTCCAGCGGGTGGGCACTATTTACATTGTAATGTATGTAAATGGCATTTCCTGAAGCAGGATTAAGAAGCTACAGGTATATATAAATATGGATATCCATATGAATATATATATATATATATATATATATATATATATAAAATAAAATAAATTTTCACCCTAGGAGTTAAGCAATACTTAGTTCTGCCAAACTAACTCCAACTTCTCTCTTGGATTTTATTGCACACAAGCATCGCTTTGTGATTGATGATGAGGGAAAATGTATACTTAGGATACAAATCAGATCTCTTTCTTAGATTTGTTCAACTGTTACTATATAGTGTTCTTATAACCTAATAAATACCTCTGGTATGCATTAGGCTGAAAGAGTGTTAGGATCCCCTGCCTACCCCCACCCACTCCAAGCTTACTGCTATGAGTAACAAAAACTTTTCTGATTTACTTTTCTCATTTGTAAGACGAGAGTTGGATTGTGTAACCTCAAAGGTCCTGTCACTAAAATTCTATTGATGACTGTAATGTCCATAGCTATTGGTAGAAATAATCATTCATGTGAGTATTGGTTTGGATTCCAAATTCATTCTATAGAGATCGTTAAAAGTAACTTGAAGTTTTGAAAAAAGGTATGTAAGTTGCACCAGTTCACAAAGACGCACATCAGAAGTTTCACTCTTCTCCTGAACAAAAACTATTAAGTTGAAAAGGTGTTTAACTCAGAACATTTTTTAGGGTAATTTTAAAGCAGTGTGTCACCTGATCCCTTTGCTTGTGGGGGGAGAAGTACCAACACTAGTGCAGAATGTGAGATCTACTGAAATAATGTACCATATTGCAAAAAAAAAAAAAAAAAAAAGTAGAAAACTAAATAGCAGATTGTATAGTTGTTCACTGAATAGTTACAAGTTTAAATTTTATTTCTCCTAATTGTATATTTGTGTTCCAATGTTTCAGCGTAGTAACCATTAATATTATAGCAAGCTCAGAATCATGGCAATATCACCAAAGTCATAGTTACCTTTGTCATAGTTAACACACTAAATCACATTTTTGGTGTAGCTAACAGAAATGAATATTTATTTGCCTATTTGTCTGCTGTTGGGGCTTTAATCTCATGGATTTCAACTATGGGTAAAGCGAAAATATACATCATCCAGACTTGATGCAGGCACGGGATTGGCTTTAATTCATTCTTTTACTGCAGGAGAGCTGCAGAAATATGGACCTCACTCAGGGATGATACTGTTTTAGAAAGGAGAAAGAACAGGCTCTGTAACATTGTCCAAAGTGGAGTTTTTTTATATTATCAGAAAGCCATATATAGGCTGGAATAGATAAGAAGAAGGAATCAGAGTGATTTTTTTTTTTTCCACACAAAAGGAATAAAACGAGAAAGCCTATAACAGTATTTATTTTGGGTACTAGGAGACAAGTATAGATTCTAAAATATCCTTTACAATACTGCAGAAATTGGGAAAAAAAAATCTTCAGAATGAGGGCACGGATAAATACATTTTGGTATATATCCCTATGTTGGAATGCTATGCAGATATTAAAAACATGTTTTTTTTTTAATTTTTTTTAACGTTTTTTATTTATTTTTGAGACAGGGAGAGACAGAGCATGAACAGGGGAGGGTCAGACAGAGGGAGACACAGAATCCGAAACAGGCTCCAGGCTCTGAGCTGTCAGCACAGAGCCCGACGCGGGGCTCGAACTCATGGACCGCGAGATCATGACCTGAGCCGAAGTCGGCCACTTAACCGACTGAGCCACCCAGGCGCCCCAAAACATGTTTTAAAAAATATTCAATAACATGGAAAAATGTTCATTATAAACATTTATTCTTACTAAATCCTTTATTCTTACTAAACAGGGATCAGTCTTATTCTTTCCAACCTCTGTCCTCTTTCTGCCATTTCCTCTCCATCCCCAGGATAAATAGGAGCACAATGGAAGAAATGTTTAACACAGAGACACACGGATTGTGATATTTAGAGCCTGAAGTGATTTTAGAGATAATTTAGTTAAAATCCATCAGTTTGCAAAGGAAATGGGCACTCTCAAAAATGAAATGTTTCATCTAAGGTTTCAATTCTTTTAGTATTATCACTTGCTAAAACTTAGGGTTTCTTACTCCCCAAATTGGGAATGTTTCACTTTCTACTTCAACATTGCTATATCAGAGATTGGGTCAGACCAGAGTAAAGAGAGTAATAAAGGGAAGGCCAAATTCTAGATACTCTTTCTAGTCTATCCTTTCTTTTGGAGGGGGAAGTACTGGTTACAAGGGGATGACAATGACCAGTCATAAAAGAGCTATAGGGTATCTGGATGTAGAGATGTCTATATTTCCTAATAATTGAAAATCTTTAATGTTTTTCTTAATACAACTTTAAAAATTCTTGGGGTAGAACCCAAATCATTTCTTTTTCTCACTTAGGTAATATTGGTAATGAAAGTGACTAGATTATAGTTTAGGACTATTTATTTATTCATTTGCTTTTGTCTATCTCTTCCACTAGAATGTATCTTATAGGAGGAAGATCTTTTTTCAGTTGACTCCAGTGCCTAGCAAATGTTTGATACACAAAAGATGTTTAATAAGAATTTGGTGAGTGAATTAATAAAGCAGTAATCCTTTATTTACTTAGACTAGATTTCTTCTGGATATTTTCCTCAAGTTTTGCAATCCTATCACCAGTCTAAATCAGTTTTAGAATTAGGTAAATCTGCTCTGTTCGTATGCTCTGTATTTCAGTCTTGCACAGTAGAACTGTTTTGTAATATTAATTTAGGCGCTGTTAAAACTCTTGTGCCAAGTTTACTTAGTTTGGGAATGATGTTGGCCTGCAGTTTTATTTAACTGAGCCATGGAGGTGCCCCGGCCTGCAATTTTTTTTAGATTTCCATCCACAGATGAAAGTGTACATTTATACCATGAATTAGTGATATACATGTGATGTACAAGTCAGGAGGCAACACTGTTGGGTGAGTATATTTGAAAATAGGAAAAAAGAGATTGTGATGCCTTGAAAAATAGCATTAGGCCGAAATAAGTATATATTTAAACTTACATCCTCAAATTAAGTGTAAGTTTTGAACCTGACAAAAACAAGTAGATATTTTGAAGAGTGGATTTTTCCTTAAAGTAAGATATTAAAACCAAAACACTAAACCCAAACTTAAATATTAATCTCAATTTTATTTTTTTAATTAAAAAAAATGTTTATTTTTGAGAGAGACCAAGTGTTGGGGGGGGGAGGGGCAGAGAGTTAGGGAGACACAGAATCCGAAGCAGGCTCCAGGCTCTGAGCTGTCAGCTCCAACTCAAGAACGGTGAGATCATGAAGTTAGACGCTTAACCAGCTGACCCATCCACATGCCTCATCTCAATTTTAAAAGGTACCCCACATAAAATTTTCTCCTTAGATTTATTTTCAATATAAAACTGTGTAGGAAATTAATTAAAAGATTTTTTTACAGCAAGGGGCGCCTGGGTGGCTCAGTTGGTTAAGCGTCCGACTTTAGCTGGGTCATGATCTCACAGCTTGTGAGTTCAAGCCCCACGTGGGGTTCTGTGCTGACAGCTCAGAGCCTGGAGCCTGCTTCATATTCTGTGTCTCCCTCTCCCTCGGCCCCTCCCCTGCTCATGCTCTGTCTTTCCCTCTTAGAAATAAGTAAACATTAAAAAAATAAAAAAAATAAAAAGATTTTTTTTACAGCAAATGTTTTACCATATGAAGAAGTTTAAAACTATTGGCCTTTTAGCTCACTTCTAGGAATTTATCCTAATTTAGGAAATAATCTGAAATGCTAAAACAGATGTAAGTATAAAAAAGTTCATAGTAATATTACTCATAAGAAACTAAGGAAAATAGTTTAAATGACCACTTAAAGGAAATACTACTCAAGGAACATTATACAGCCATTGAAAATATTTTTGAAAGAGTTTTAAATAATTTGAGGAAACATTTGTGATATAGTGTTAGGAAAAAAGGAAGTGTACTCAAATAGTTTAAACTTCATAAACTTAAACTACATGGAACTAGGACAACCTCAATAGTCAGTTGCCTGTAAATAAAAGAATTATTGGTTTTTTTCTGCTGTCCTTTACAAAAGGTGTTTCCTTTACTTATTTTATTTAAACATATTTTCAGGGGCGCCTGGGTGGCTCAGTCGGTTAAGTGGCTGACGTCGGCTCAGGTCATGATCTCACGGTCCGTGAGTTTGAGCCCCGTGTCGGGCTCTGTGCTGACAGCTCAGAGCCTGGAGCCTGTTTCAGATTCTATGTCTCCCTCTCTCTGGCCCTCCCCCATTCATGCTCTGTCTCTCTCTGTCTCAAAAATAAAATAGACGTTAAAAAAAAAAAAAAATTTAAACATATTTTCAAAATTTTCTTCACTTACATGTACTACTTTTCTAATCAGAAAAAGAAATCCATTACTTGTCATAGATATGTGTTCATGTCCCAGTGATATGTTTTCAGTGTCATGTCAATATAAATATTGTTGAACAATAGAAAAGTTTGATATCATATAAATCCAAATAGTGGAGTTTCCAAAAAAAAAAAATACTGATACATATCCTATAACTTGTAAAATTATAATGGTTTAATATAGTTTAGTAATGATTTTAACATAGCAGGCTCTCAGCATGTTTGTGGATGATGGAGATAGAGAAGGAGCACCTCAATTTACCAAGTTCCTGGAATCTGTCAGTTAGCTAGTACCTTTCCCACCAAGAGTTTAATCATACAGTATAGTGTCAAAAAGCTGTCCATAAAATTACTCTTAGTTTGTGTGGTATACTTTTGCAAACTATTACTTTCTACTTCAAAAAGAACGGTCTCTTATGTGCTAAATTTTTAAAAAAACGTTTGTTTTTGAGAGAGACAGAGTGTGAGTGGGGGAGGGGCAGAGAGAAAGGGAGACACATAATAATCTGAAGCAGGCTCCAGGCTCTGAACTGTGAGCACAGGGCTCCATCTCATGACCTGAGCTAAAATCAAGAGATGCTTAACCAACTGAACCACCCAGGTGCCCCTCTTATGTACTAATTTTTTATAACCACAGAAGAGAGAAAAATTTGTTCTTACCTTGTTTATTTTGGTCAGCTGTAAGCTTCAGGTAAGACTCTGTGATCTGACATCATCAGTAAAAAAGGTTTCTTGTGGAAATAACTGGCAACAGTACTTACCCTGTAGGCTTGTTACAAGTTTTAGAGATCATGTATGTAAAGTCCCTATCAAGTGCATTGCACATTGGCATTCAGTAAATGGTGGCTGTTATGACAATATATAATATTACTATGACATCTTACTGTTATATTCCTATATAGAGGGTGAGTTGAAGAAATATGAATTTTAATCTATTTTAAAACATTAATCTAGTCTTCCAGATAAAGATGGTGAGTAAGGGAAGAGCACAAAATTTCTCTCTCCAAATATCTTACAATACAGGAAAAACAAACAACAGTAAAAACTCCTTTAAAAAAAAAAATGTCTACAACCTAAGCCAATGAAGGCCAAAATAATACTATTATTTGAAAACAAATACATTTGGAATTTCAAGAAATGAAATACGGTTGGAAATCAGATTGTCAACAAAAGGCAAGACTGGCAATCCCAGCACATTCCCTGAGTCAATTCATTCTTCTTTTCTCCTAGATGATCATGCCTCATCTCTGAGAAGAGATGATATAAACAGTTTCAATATGATATATTGTTTATCCAGTTCTAGGGGGTAGTGGCTGCTTCCTGAAGTTACTCTTATTTTCACTACTCCCTTTTTGCATTTTCAGTTCTATAGCACCTATCTGACCAATTCTTTGTACTCAGTTTTTGCTGTTGAAATTCTTAACAGCAACCAGAAGAACTCCTCTTAAGTATATACATCATCTCCCTGCTCCTCATCAGACTTGGAACAAAATTCAGTCTCCTCACTAGGGCCTACAACCCTTTTTGTGAGCTGGCCTGTCCATTTCTCTAGTCTCGTCTCTCACCACTTTCTGGCTCTAATTGGCTCTGATCATTCTGTCTTGAACACACCACTTTCCCACTTACAGGGCCTTTGTACTTACTCTTTTCTGCCTCTGGATTGCCCAGGTCTTCCCCTGACTTACGCCTAACTTCATTCAGATCTCTTCTCAGATGTCATCTTAGAGAGACCTGCTGTCATGCTCCATTTAAAATGCACAATTCCTTCCCCCATTCCTCCCAATTTCCTACCTGGTGTTGTTCTTATTACTACCTGACACTGTTTTAAGTTTGTTTATTTCTCCCTCCCCTATCCTTAACTAAAAGCTCTTCATAAATGTAGGAATATGTTCTTACTTTCCACTAGTGCTGGCACTCAATACATTCTAGTTGATAAATGCATTTAATAAATTGTAGTCAATGTAGAGGAAAAGGAGAACAAAGTAATTGCAAAGAAGATCATATGTAAGTGAGACAAAGATAACATAAAGCCTGATTCATCTCCCTGAGTACATAATGCAACAAGTGAATCAGAACAAGCACTGTAAAGATGTAACAGAAGAGAATTTCCACAAAATAATGAAAAGAACTGAATCTGCAGAAAAATATTAGACACATAATATTCAGTATTGAGGCATTTTCTGGTTAAGCTACTAACCATAAAGAATGAAGGAAAACCTTTTCAGACCTCCAGGAGACAACTAAATAACTTATCAAGAGGGAGGAAATCATGCTGGCCTTAGACTTCCTCTAAGCAATATTCAAAGTCAGAAAACAAAGGAAAAATGTCTGCAGTTTTAAGGCAAAGCCAGCACAACCCCAAACTATTATATCTAAATAAGTGTCATTTGAGAATTGATGAAAAGACCAACACAAGCATCCATGGATCCATATAGAAGAAAACCCCAAAATTACTTAGTGAAGGGCAGATAACTGATGAATCAAAATTCAGTAACTAAGATACTGAGAACCAAGGCATATTGTGAGCACGGGATTAAAATGCAAATCAAGACCAAATGATCAAAGAAATTAGGATTATAAAACAAATAGACATTAAAACCTCAACTTTGTAAAAATAATGATGTAATGATGTAAAAATATATTTTTCATAGCAGAGTCTATTAGCATTTCTAAATTTGAAACATATAAAAGTCTCCAGACTCTTTTTTAAACTTCAGATATTTTAAGAAATAAAATCTCTTGTAGTAAAGAAACATTTTTCTAAAAGTTCAGCAAGTACTTCAGTTTATCTTACCACTTCCAAATTAAAAATTTTAATTTAATGCTTTTAACTTAAATGTAAAGTACATATTCTGATCTTAAATAGATTATCTTATTTGTATAAATGCATAGAAATATGCCTAACATGATATTCATTTAAAATTGATAGTAAAATCTGGGATCTGATATTTAAAAACCTTCCTGTAACTTTCTACATTAAGTTATTTATCAGTGAACATGTATTATTTTTATGAAACTAACAACACTATTACCCATAACAATGTGAATATACTTAATACTGCTGAACTGTACATTTAAAAATGGTTAAGATGGTAAATTTTAATTGCTATGTCTTTAACCACAAAATTTAAAAATAAATATTAAAAATACTGTTAAAAAACTTATAAAATAGATCTAGCCAAGGGGCACCTGGGTGGCTCAATTGGTTAGGCGTCTGACTTCAGCTCAGGTCACGATCTTGCAATTCGTGAGTTCAAGCCCCATGTCAGGCTTTGTGCTGACAGCTCTGAGCCTGGAGCCTCCTTTGAATTCTGTGTCTCCCTCTCTCTCTGCCCCTCCTCCGCTCACACTGTCTTTCTCTGTCTCTCAAAAATGAATAAATTTTTTAAAAAATTTAATAAAATAGATCTAGCCATTATAGCTTTATAGATGGATTATGACTATGCTAAATTTTTCTTAAATCAACTTTTCCATTAAAGGTAACCCGTCAAATTACACCATTCACATAATACTCTGTACTTCCTGCCTATACCTTATCTAATATAATTTTAGAAAACATTGTTATAAGTATGTAAAATGAAGAATACTTATAAAGAGTAATATGTTGATACTTTATTAAATATCCTAGTGTTACATAAGAATGTAAATATGTCATTTGATTTATGTATTTTGGAGGAAATCTTTTAATGATTTTTTTCTGACTGTTAAAATAATTTGTGCTCATTTTAGAAAATATGGGAAAGAAAAATTACCATAACCACATATAATGCACTATGCTGTATTTTTACCCATCCTTTTACTATGCATATAAATGAATACATCTTCAAATAAATGAGAGATAGTTTTATAGCCTAAAAAATTGAACTGTACATTAAATTTAAATATTAGTATTTTTCTGCATTAAGACTTTTAGTGATTGCATAATATTCCATTAGATTGATATACCATGGCTCATTTAACCACTCCTTTATTGTTGAATATTCAGATTGTTTCCTCTGTATAGATGCTGTACTGAATATATATATAAGTCTTTGACTTTGTATTTGATTATTTCTTTAGGATTGGTTCCTGGAAGTGGAACTACTATATCAAAGATTTGGACATTTTTAAGACCCCAGAAAGGTAATATAGTAATAAATGCGACTGTAAGTTTTAACACATTCTTAGCTACACTAGTTATTAACACTTGAATTTTCAATCTTTGTCAGTGTGATAATAGGGAGACTCATTGTGTAATTTGATAAAATTGCATTTTTGCTCATATACTCATATTAATAACTTAACTACCTCAAGGACTTAATATTCTTTGTCTTTTCCATGATGCTTACTCAGCTGGTGAAGAAATGTATTTTTTATTGACTTTGGCAGTATTTCTTTTAAAATAAATTATATTTTGAACACATAGAAAGGTGAAGAAAAATAGCATAAGGAAGGATCCAGATTTATTTTACTTAGTAAAAAAAGGTAAGATTGTATTTAATTATTAATGTAGTGGTAAATAGAACATTATTACTAGAAGCTAGCAATATCATATTTTATTTATTGAATTTATTTCTTTATTGAAATCATACTGAATTTATTGCTTAATGTGCCATTTTCACTACAGCACTTTCCAAAATGCTTACTAAATGCTTAGCTTATAAGATTAAGAAAAACATTCACTAGATAACTACTTTGAAATAATTGCCCCAACCCTGCTTTCATTCACGATGCCTAGAAATAGACTTGCCTACTTTAATTTTCTTTCATGTTGTTATTACTATGAAGTCATTCTATAGATAGGGTAATAAGCATTCTGGCATAAAGAAAAATAGCATCTGTACAACGATATGGCACAGTTTGGTTGGGGCTGTTCCTCCTTCAGAACTTCATTACATAATTTGAAAGTGTTTACTTAAGCTCCTTTGGGCTGCCTCCATGGTAGCTATGAAGTCACAGAATTAGGACCAGTTTGGGGCCCGATAACAACGTCTGTTAGTTTAATGTGAACACTGTGTCAATTTTTTTTTTTATCATTGCTGTATAAGAAACTTTAAAAACAAAGATATACTTAATTCATTTCATTTTTTAAAACAAGTATGCTTCTTCAAAAATCATTAATACACAAAACAAGGGATTCATAAATGTATGTTTGCTCATTGTCTAGATGTATTTATTTTAAAATCTGTATTCCATACCATGAATTCACAGTATGATTTTGACTCAGTATAATTATAAATAATTATGCAAAATTACCAAAATGTGTAGAGGTATTAGACAGCCTTTAGGAGAGTATGAATTATTAAAATTCTATTTCTACACCAAGACCACTATTTCTATCTCTAAGTCACAAAAGAAATCTAAGAGAACATCATAGATGTATAAATTATAATAATATCAGCTTTAGGAGAATTTAAAAAGATACCAGGTTATAAGAAAAAATTATTTTCTTTTGATTACTCAAAGAAAGGTAATATTTTCAGTTCCTGAGAGAGAGAACTCTTGCTCCTTGGCCAACCAAATAACTAGGTGTATTGGTTTTAAAGAAAAATATTGCAATATGCATTGTAAACATGGAAGAAGAATCATTTAAATTTTGTATTGTAATAATCAAATGGTATATCACCTTCAAGGCAACGTGAAAATTTTTTATAAAATACCTAAAATCTCAACCATCCCTTTAGAATTACTGAGTTTTATGAATAAACAAGCCTAAGTCACGATCCTGTTATCTAAAAGCATATAGACCTCTTAAAGAAATGTCATTTTGTTTTAATTATGTAACATGAATTTATTATAAAATTACTTGTTGGAATAATCTCCGTAGCATTTTGCTTTTTAACTAACTTTGAGAAGTTAAACTGATGGCCTTGCCAATGATCTAGTGAGGTACAAAGTCAGGGATAATTCAGGGAAGAAACAGAAAAAACCTTTAGGACCTGATCATCACTCTGGAGGTATAGCCACTCTAGGGGTCCTACGTGGATTGGGAGAGAGGGGTTTCTGTGTATAGGCGGCCTGATCTGGTGGGGGAGGATGGTCAAGGGGGAGAAGAGGGAAAGATTATGAGACAAACTGCCTACTCAGATTGGTTTAGGTTTAGCTTTGCTGTAACAATGAAATGTGGTGGGGTTTTTTTGTTTGTTTATTTATTTTGAGAGAGAGCGAGCGAGTGCATGTGCATATGGTATGATCAGGGAAGGGGCAGAGAGAGAGAGAAGTAGAGAGAGAATCCCAGGCAGGTTCTGCATTCTGAGCCTGGAGCCCAACATGGGGCTCCATCTCATGAAGCATGAGATCATGATCTGAGTTGAAATCAAGTCAGACACTTAACCCACTGAGCCACGCTGGTGCCCCTGAAATGTTTGGGTTTTTATATGTCATTCTCATATCAAAAGAGGATGATTGTTTGGTTTGTTATGTTTAAATATTTTTAATATACGATACATTGTTTATAAATCTGTTTATCGGAAGTTAATATGTGTGGTGATTTTAAACTAAATATTGCCAATTCTTTGACACGCCTTCATTAAAGGATCAGAGTCTAATTCCCCTGTCTAGAATATGGATGGCCTTCGTGATTTTTCTCTAACAAACATAATGTGATAGATATAATGCTGCATGACTAGTTAGGTCATACAGCTTCATCTGGCTCTCTGTCTTAGGACACTTGGAACCCAGGAACCCTGTTGTGAGAAAGCCAAAAACAGAAGGACAGGCCATTGTGTAGGTGTTCTGACCTGATAATCCCAGCTAAGGTCCCAGTCATCAGTGAGTACTAATCACTAGACATGCAAATGAACAAGCCTTCAGATGATACAAACCTCTAGCCTATGAGCTGCTCAAGATGAGGCCAGGTGCATTAGAAACAATCTATCCCTGCAGAGCACTACCCAGATCCCATGTTCATGAGAATGCTGTTTTAAACCACTAAGTTTTGGGGTGGTTTGTTAAGCATTTGAATCCCTGTTTCTAGGGACTAGCTCTAGCTCAGGTTAGCTGTAACAAGTAGGAAGGAAATGGAGGAAGCAAAAGAAAATGTCCCCCCCCCCCCCCCCCCCACTTTTCCTCATTTCCTTAGATTGAAAATCTTAGCACCTCCTAGTACTAATTGTTGGCAATTAAGTATAGTTTTGAAGTGCCATTAGGAACAAAAAAACACGATAAGGGGGACCTGGTCTATCTATCTAAACTCTTCCTTGAAGGCTTAGTGTCTGAGCAGGAAAAAGAGAAAGCTTGAGTCTATTTCTCCTTTTCTTCTCCCCTAAGTATACCTAGTTTCAAAAAGGAGGGGAAAGCAAGATTTAATCATTTCTTGCCCTCATCTCTCTTCTGAATTCAAATCTTTTAAAGGTGATTTTTTTTTCCCCACTAAATGACTACACAGACACTTCAATCTTATGAAGGGACCAAACCTACAACATATTTGCATTCCTTATCAAGGAAGCAGGATTTACTGACCAAAGTGATACACTAAGGATACCACTCTGTCTTCAGTCACTCATCACTGTCCTTGAAAGGTTCCTCAGGCTCCTCTCCTTCTAAATGTGGACACTCCCTAGGGTTCTCTTTTCAGACCTCTTCTCACTTGACACAATTTCTGGTCCGTCTTACACATTCCCATAACTTTAGTTACCACCTACATTTTAATGACTCTAGAGAGCCAGACTTTACTGCCAACCCTGATGGGATAGTTCCCTGATAGCTGCAATTCTACACAGAAAAAACAGGGTTCCTCCTCCTGAACCTGAGGTCCACTCCTCCTCCTAGTCTACACACTAGAGCAGAAACCTGGGGATCCCGTCTTTGCCCCACACAACCAGTTTTCCATTCCACCAATTCATTACTTTTCTCGAATCCCTCTTCTCTCTAGCCCCACTGTCATTAGGTACACAGCAGTGGTCCCAATCCATGCTTACTTCCATCACAGGCTGTTTTACATTCCATCTTCAAGTTCCAGCACCCCAACCAATGTAATCTTTTCACACCTGACCACGCACTTCCATTAAAATATCCTATCTTTGTTCTCCCTTTCCTATAGCTGTTAATCTTGAGGCCCAATAGTCCTTTACTCACAAACCCCTTGACAGTGTATACAAAATTGTAGTATAGGTCTATAGGTACGTTTTTATGGAGAGAGGCCATATTCCTTTCCATAGGTTCTCAAAAGGATATGTGTCTGCAAAAAGGTTAAAAACTTGAAGGTCTCAGGCTAAAGTCTGAACCCCTGGTCTTTGTTCAGCTTCCTTTCTCATGCCCGTCTTCCCTCCCCTCTTGTCCCATGCTTCTCCCTCTGTAGTTCCAGGCCTTTGTACATGCTGCTTTACTTGCTCACCTTGGGGAAGCCCTTTCCTTTCGTAGCTGGCCTAACTTTTGCCATCCATGAAACCACCTTCTTTCTTTTGAGAAACATCTCAGGTCACACTACCTACAGAAAACTGTGCAGGGAGGGCTAGCCCAGCTGGGTGTCAACTGTTGGCTCCCTGAAGCCAGCCTAGCAATTGCTCTTTTTTAGCATTTACCCCCTGGATTTCCAAACCGGAACGATGGTGGTGGGAGTGGGGGGGGGGGGGGGGGGGGGTGGTGAGGGGAGAGGGAGAAGAGAAAAAAATAAAACCTATAAAGCCTGTAAAACAAGCAATGACTGATAATTGTTTCTGCAGCACTTATACACTGTAGAAGAATGCCAGGCTGTAATATACATTTTTATAGTACTTTCTGGGGAGGAAGAAATTGGGTGGCAAATATGTAATTTATATTTGCCAGCAGTTTTGATGATAAATACCACACACACTTTCCTGTTCCAGAATATTGTACAGGAATTTTCAACATCATCCAGTTTTCCTTTATTTTATACCTAGACACCTCATGGTGTTACTTATTTAATAAATCCTTTAACAATGCAGTTCTGATATTCTATAACTTGCTAGGAGGACTGCTGGTTCATATATCTGAATTATTGCTTCTGGTTCACCCAACACCAGAACAGTCTACCATCACAATGTGTCCCTAAAATTCTCCATCTACTCTGGAGTATGTTCCAACTTTTTAAAATAAAACTTGGGTCTGACTAGTACACGAGTGAGACCTGCTGTGCCTTATAGCACAAGCTCTAGCCTTTTCTCTTTAAAAAAAAAAAAAAAAGTTCTTTTAATTGTTGTCGCTTAACATAGCTCTTTGCCCTTCTCAGGCCGACTGATGTGAGTGAAGTGTACTGCCCAGGCTAGTAAGGCATCAACTTATAAATAGCGCTTACCGCGCTGAGTCACCAAAACCCCGAGTTTTCCCAAATAGCTTATAACGACTGCAGGAATCATAGCCCCCCGGAGTGGTGACTGACTCCCACCACACACCCGCAGGACTTTAGGCCCGCGCCTCTGAGTGGGTCCACAGCCACCAGGCGCCCCGTGAACGCGGGCAAGACCGCCAAATTCCCAACCGAGAGTCGAGTGTTGGACCTCGCGCGCACTAGGACGGCGCTCTTGGGACGCAGAGGGACTTGGCCTTGACTGCTCCGGGGCCGCCCCGCCCCCTCCGGAGCTAGGAGCCGCGGGGGGCCGGCACCAGCCTCCGCCCAGCGCCACCCGCTCACACAATGGGACGTGTCGGGAGGGGGTGGCCACGGCTCCCGCTCTGGTCCCAGGCCCGGCTCTTTGGATTGCTGGGGAAGCAGCGACGCGCTAGGGCAGTGAGGAAAACCCCTGTCCACCCTCCGCCCCCTCCCACGCTTCGAAATGGCTACAGCCGCAGTTACTGGGGGCTGGAGAAAAAGAGATGGGGGAGGGAGCGGAAGTGCCACCCCCTGCAGTCAGAGGATGGTGACGTCACCCCTACAGTCAGCCTGTAGCGGGGGCGTCTGCCCGTCACGTGGTGCAGCCCCCCCCCTCCCCGCCGAATCCCGCGCGCGCTTCCCTCCCCCAGCTCCGACTCCCACCTCTCCCCCGCCCCTTCTCCCCAACTTTCACCCTCCCAGCTCCAGCACTGCTGTCAACAGCGCCAGCTCCGCCCCCTCCCCCGCGCCCAGAGTAACCGCCACGGCGGCGCGGCGGGCGCTCGCGCACAGGTCCTGGGCTCCTCGGAAGGAGAGCGTGCCCCCTGACCCCACCTTGCCCCCCAGTTCCTGGCGCGCTGGGTGCGTGGGCACCGGAGCCAGGGTGAGCGGCGGCGTGTGGCAACAGCTCTCCTCTGCTCAGCCCTCCCACAGCAGCCGCAGGACGAGGCGGAGACGCCAGGTCCGAGCTCGGAGGGGGCGAGGCGCGCTCCGCGGCCTCCTGGCCCTGGCACCTCTCCGCCGGGGGTCGGTCCCCGAACGGGAGCGGCAGCCGGGAGCCCGCCTTCGACCCGCGCCGGGCGGCCGGCGCCCAGCGCCTCCGCAACGCTCCCGCCTCCGCTCTCTTTGCCGCCTGGGCGGCGCACGCTAGTCCTGCCTGGCTTCGTCTCTGGCCGCGGCGCGGGCAGCGGCCGTAGGACGAGGGGCCAGGCGCTGACCGCTTCCTAGAGCCCCCTCGGTCACCCCGCCGTGGACTGCTGGGGTTGCAGATTTGGTGGCTGTCACTGCTTCGCCTCGTTCTATTTTTCCCCTCAATTCCCTTCTAAAAGTAGAGGCTTGGGGGAGGGAAAAAAAACAGTGTAGAAAGGGGCGGTACGAACTGACCTGTCAACGGCGGAGGAGGAAGACCCCCGGTCGGGGCGAACTCTCGAGCCCGCGCGGGGACCGGAGCCCTGGGTTCGCGCGGAGCGGTGCGGCGGCAGCCGTGCCTCAGCCAGGTGTTCCCCCCTCGGCGGGGCCCGCGCTACCGCGCCCGCCCCCTCCCCTGGCGCGGCGCTCCCCGCCCCGTCGCCAGGGACCAGGGAACCCCCCAGCTCGATTTTTTGTGCAGTTTCAGCAAAGCTCCGAGGAAGTTGGTCCTTTTGTTCCACTATTTATAGATTGCGTCAACATTGCGAAAAGGAGAAGGCGGAGCGGTGGCCCCTCCCCCTCCCTCCGCCGGCTCCTGGGAGAGAAAAGCCCCAGCACACGACCTAAGTACACAGCGAGCCAGCCGCCCGCCCGCCCCCGGCCTCCTGCTTGCCGCTTCCCCCTCCTCCTAGCCCGGGCCAGCGCGCTGCCAACCCCGTCACGTGCCCGCTCGGGAAAACCAGCTCCCCGGGGCTCCGCGCCGCCCGCCAGGCTCCGTGGCGGCTGCGGCCGCCTCGCTCAGCTGTGCGCCCAGCTCGTGGGTTCCGGCTGTAGCCCGAGCGTCGCGCACAGCGTGGGCGCCCACATCTTAGCCACCCGGTGGAGACCCCTGGTCCGCGGGTCGAGGGTGTGCTCACAAACGTTCGGCGCTTCCGCCCTCCACCTCCCCCACCCCTCCGCTTCGGGAGCGCCACCGCCCTGGCCGCGAAGTGTGCGCGCGTTCGGGCCTCGCCTCGGGGCCAGGAGCCTGACTTGTCCCTCGCGCGGTGGCTTCCCCAGGCATTGGGATGCCTCCCGGCCCCGCACGATTGGATGACGGCGGGGGACTGAGGCTTGCGGAGGTGGCTCCCAGCAGCTCCCAGGCTGGCCCGCGGAGCGCGGGAAGCGCGGTGTGGCCGTTTCAAGACGTGCGGAGCAGCTTTCCCTACTCCGCAGGTGCAACGAGGCGTTGCGCGAGTTCACTTACAGCTCCCGGGACTACTGGGGACCGAGGAGTTTGCAGACCTAAGCCGCAGTGGGGGGGACTATGGCTTTTGAGGAGTTACTGTAAGTTAGATCTGTGACAAAAACATTGGAACTTTCCTTCAAAACCTGATGAGATGATAGGCCCCGCCATACCCCCGAAATGAAACTGAGCTCCCTGCTGGCCTGAAGCCTGTTTCTGAGCTCGATGTAAACAAGGAGGGAGGTAAATACGAGAGGAAGGCCTTATAACAATACCAAGGGCAAATAGCTAGTTTGAGTGTAATTTGCCTTCTAAATTTATGGTCTTTTCCCTAACTAACTTATTTAGATCACAGTTTAACTTGCCTGAGTCGGAGTAAAATATTTTAGCCTATCATATCACGGATGGAGAAAAGCCCAGGCTGAGCTGGGACGAGTGCAGGAAATGCGTTGGACCTTTCCGGGCAGCTGGACAGTGTGGTAAACAGTCTGGAAGGGTTATGTTGTTTTCTACGAAGTTTGGAGAGACTGTACTCGTGCATTCAGCCTCGTTCAGGCTCGAGAGCAGGCTGGGGGAGTGGGGGCGGGACCTCTGTACTGGCCAGCGCCCGCGAGCCGCGCTTCCTGGCCCCGCAAGGGGCTTGTCCAACTAGGAGCGCTTTCGCAGGGGCCACACTGACAGCAGTAAGTTTGCCCCTATTTGAGAAAACTTTCCAGGTTTAGGCCTTTGTTTGTTTGTTTGTTTGTTTGTTTTAAGGAGGCGAACTTAGGCCATGAATTCATCAATTTAGCAACATGTGCTTCGCTCGCCATAAAGAGGCGAGAAGTAAAGTAAACCTGTGCAGTGGTTGCTGGGTTTGCGAAGCGCGGAGCTAAGCGGACTCGCAGCAAATTGGACGACGCGTTGGTCCCCTGACTCCTGACAGGGCTTAGAGTCTGGTGGGGGAACTCGCTCTTAATCTTCTGGCTTTCGTGCCTCGGCTCTCCTTCAAGTTAGTGAAAGGCCGCCTCTCTTCCCGCCTTTCTACCCTGCCTTGTCTTCTGTATTTGAAAGACGCAGCCTGCCTAAGAAAGCGAATTCGTTTCTACGCCAATTTTGTTGCACCCATTCTTATAAACCACGTTTCTTTGCATAAAGAAAACAAGCCAGGGCCTCCTGGTCCTTCCCGCCCCTGCAAATGACAGGGCTGTCCAGGCCTTAGCCTTCCTTCCCCCTTCCCGTTTCGGGCCAAACCGCGGTGTCCCCGCCACTTTGCCGGGACACGTGCCTTTCACCCCCACTTTGTTCTTCCGCAGTCTTTTCAGCTGCGGAGGGGAGGGAGCGAAAGTAAAACGAAAGCACCCGGGTGCATCAGTTGCAGCGGCTTCCCAGGACTTCCCTGAGCGCGGCTGTGGGAGGTCAAGTTTTGGGGTGGGGAGGCAAGGCTGGGCGCCGGAGGTGCGCTGAAATTGGGTTGGAGGGTGGTCCCCGGAGAGCGTCCGGGGGCTGCCAAGAGCCCCAGCGCTTCTCCTCCCCCCTGGGAGAAGCGAATGCCAGTCCAGAAGGAAAGTTTGGCCTGGGTCGGGAGTTGAAATTCGAGACTGATTAGGTCTGTGCGGAGGGGACGCACAGGCAAAGAAGTGTGGCGCGGAGGCGAACGTTGGCCCCTGGAGGCGGATCCCGGGGCGAGGCCCGGGCTAGCGAGTGCGCACAGAGGCCGCAGAGGCCCACGGAATTGTTGCTCCGCTCAGGTTAGATAAGCATCCAGACTCCCCGAAAAATCAGAGTTCTACGTGGTATAAAGATTTCAGGAAACTTCGGTGACATCCTCTGCTCCCGCCCTCCTCCCTCGCGGTAGTCACCGCGGGGACAAAGGCGGCCTGCGCAGATTTGGACGAGGCACGGCCCTTGTGGGCGGCCTTACCGGCCGCAGACTTTCTCAGTTAAGGGAAGGCTTGAGAGTATCTCCACGAGGTGAAGGTAACCCTCCACAACCATGCCTCAGGGATGGCTGCCGGTCCCAGATTGCGCCCTCGGCCCCCCCACCCCCACCCCCGCAGTGAACCAACCCTGGAGAATTGGCCTCCTAGAGGCTCGCTCTTTCACTCCAGTACAAGTGCGTAGCCAAACACCGGAAAATCACCACCTCACCCTAATAAACAGCTAATTTTATTCTATTTAATGGTACATTTGTCGTAGCGGTATCTGTGAGTTTTGGCAAGTGTTAAAAAATTATTTCATCTTAAGTGAGTCGAATGTGGAAACGTAGTTTTCTGTGCGAGTAGCTGGGGGTCTGTGCTTTCTCTCACTGGCACCTCATGCATGGTGCACACCACAGCTCTTCCATCTCGAGCTGTTCAGAGGCGGTTTCGCATCGCGCTCTTTCGCTCTTTAAGTAGAGAGACTTGGAATTGTGTACTTATTTGCGTTGTTTAGATCCCGCATTGCTGCTTATGCAGCTCACCAACGTGACTTTAAAACAGCTGTAATTTTAAAAGATGCAAAAGTTAGTTCGCTTAGGCGAGCCTCAGTAAGGCAGTCTTGGTTTCCTGCTAATGTTTTGCTGGTAACAGGCAGCGGTCAATCCCAGACTAGCATTGTTCGTTTTATTCCTTGCCTCTTTCCCCTAACAGCAAATACCAGAAAGTTCTAAGTGTAAGAAGACGGCCCACTCCACCCAAATTTCTTTATACAATGATGAGAAGAGAACTACAGGTGAAATAGACCCTTAGGCTTATGGACACTTAAGCTACCCTTTTGTAAAGAACCATCTATTTCTTTACAAAAATATTCAGCAGAAGCTGTTTCTGAAGCACCAGCCTGATAAAAATGCCTCCTTTTACCATGCTCGCCCTTTGGCTTCATACCTGGCCACTGTTCTCACTTTCTTGCAAGTTTTTCCCCTTGTAACATTGTTGTGAAACAGAGGTTCCATCAGGTTATCTTGCTTTCCTGGGCGTCTGTAATTATGAAGTTGGTCTTTTCTCCACCCCACTTAAATAAAAAGTACATGCACGGCTTTGAAAGAATTAGTTGTCTTTATTGCGCACCCTCCTTTTTTTTTTTTTTTTTTTTTTTTTTTAAATCTCCTCATACACAAATGATACTTTGCTACGGCTAGGTTGAAACTAAAGTGCCTAAAACGTTACCAGCCCGGGTAGTCCCTGGAGCCATCGAAAGCCCAACCTTGCGTACTCCACTGGAACCCGCACCAGAAACCTCGATTTGGAGTCCAGTTTGGAAATAAATCTGTGCTTTTCGCGGTGAAATGGGAACTTGCCCAAGCGATGCATCTGGCTTTAGATTTTATGGGGAATATGATCTCGAAAAGGCAACGCCTGTTTCAGGCGTGGCAACATGCCCCGTGCGGATCTCTGGGGGCTCCCTCCTGCAAACAGTGCGCGGGGCCTCGACCCGCAGGGCCTCAGCCAACCTCTGGGCGCCCTGGTTTGGGTTAGCCCCACACCAGCGTTCTCCCTTCCCGGCTTCGCCTGGGGTCGCTCTCGGCGGCAGACGAAGCTTTTAGACCAGAGGAGAAAACTTGAGGCTGAGATCAGATGTCCTTAAAGGGGCTCAGAAAAGGGAGAGGCTCTTCGCAGTTAGTGCCTAGAAACTCGGACACCCCGCGCTCCACGTGAGGCGAAGAAAACTGTCCTGGGGGAGCACAAGTGTTCCCCAGACTTTGCCAAAATTTCTAGAATCCATAAGTAACGTGTCCCCTACCCCCGCCCACCACCGGTTTATTTCATAATCCCCTCCCTTCAGGTTGCGTTAGGCGGGGACCCAGGCGGAGTGGGGGTAGGGTGGGAGGTGGGGTTGGGGTGAGGTGAGGAGGTTGAGCCTTCTCGGTTCAGCGTTCCCCCGGCAGCGGAAACCTGTAATGGGTTAAATGGCGCGGCGGGGTGGGCGTGGGGAGTGGTGCCTGTGTTCGGCCCCGACGGGCGGGAGAAGCGGGGTGGGGGTGTGGGATCCCGGAAAGGGCCGGGAAAGCGGGGACCAAGGGGGGGGGTTGTGAAGCGAGGGTTTCTGCAATTGGGGGTTGGCTTCTAGGAAGATGCGGGCGGTAATGGGGATGGGCCCGGTAGCCGAGAAGCCAGGCACTGGTTAGTACACGTCTTGCCCCCCCCCCCCCTGGACAGGGTTATGTCTGGAGACCTCCTTGGCACCGAGCTCTGACCCGTGGAGAAGATACTCCCCCTCGGGCTCTCTCCGCGAGCGGGGCCGGGCGGGCGCAGGGAGGCTGGCGGTGCGCCGCGCCGAGCCCAGGGCGCTGAGGTCGACAAGTAGCCTTCGGAGCGGGCGGCGGCCTTTCTCCAGTCTACGTGGAAAAACTCATTTGAAAGAGCAACCCCTCGGCCAGCAGCCCTTTAGCCCTGGTAAAGTAGATAGAAAGGGACTCCGGGAACGAGGGAAGTTCAGTATAGAACTCCGCACAGTTTCCAAGTTTGTGAGGGGCTGGGAATCTTGATAGCTCTGGAAGAGCTGCGCCCATTTCCCCTTCCAGGACAAAACTAAAGGCGTTTGCTCCCAAGGAAGGCAGAAGTTCAGGCCCCACGTGGGACCCGAGCAGCCCCGCCGGCTGACCTAGGGCTCGCTTCTCCCAGCGCGCCGGGGGAGAGTCCATTCTGAGCAGCCCCGGGCGGGAAGCGCGCGACTCCCGGCGCGCTCCGCGCTGGGCCGCTTTGCGACCCGGGCGTTACAGCAGGAAACACTTCGTCCCGTTTTCTGTCTCCCAGTCAAAACATTTGGCTGAATCTCGAAATAACTTTTTTGATAGTCCGGAAAAGAAACACGACAAATAGACTCACCATCAGGCTTGCGTCAGAGAACCATTTCCCCTGGACTATATAGCGAGATTGGTTTTTTCATTAGTTGCAGGAACTGAATTTTTGATGATTTACCTGCCTGCTGGAGCTCCTGGGTTTATTCTCCTCCTCTCCTTTCCCACTTCATCTGGTTGTCAATTCCTTTCTCTCTCTCTGTCTCTCTCCCTCTCTCTCTCTTTTTTTTTAAAGCTCCGGGTACTCAATTACACCGTATCCATTGTAACTTACGTAGCCGCTAGTCTAACTCAACCTTTATCAATGGTCAATATAAGCCACAGTGTTTGCATAACCCTCACAAAATGGGTCATGTTTTCGGTTCCTTTGATCCACAGTGACGGAAAAGTTTTGTTTTGCCTGTTCTTTTATTTCTCTTCTCCTTTTCTTTTCTTTCTTTCTTTCTTTCTTTGGCACATCGCATTCAGGGATGGTGCTCTCCTCCCAGTTACAAATTCCCTCTCCTCCCAAACAGTTCGGGGTTGCTTTTTCTTAATTTTTACAGGGACTTAAAGAGTTAGGAGAAATTCAGCGTTTACTGACTCACCTTCACTCTTCTTTTCTTCTTTCTTTTTTACAGTCAGGATTAACACTAAACGATGTAATCGGTTAAACCAAACAGACTTTAATATCATTAAACATGGATCTCTCCATTAACCTTGGCAATTATGTCACTTCGAAGAAGGAAGTAATAAAAACGAAATTCTTGCGAATAAAATAAAATCATGGAAGCTATCCATCTGAGGTCCGGATGCAGAATGAGGATTCCGTCTTTTTCAAAAGAGCTCTTATTTATAAACAATGATTAATATGAAATAAAATGGGTAAAGCTAGCCCCAACAGGGTGCATGCGCATAGTGGGTACTCAATGAATATTTAATCTCCCTCTCTCCCTTTCTTCTCCTCATCATTGGAAATTTTGGCAGGAGGTACAGACTTCCCAGTGGCTAGGGAAATTATGCTCAAACTTCGCTTCTGGTTCATGTAATCTCCACTCACTTAAAAAAAACTCACAAAATTTATCCAGGGAGCTTTAATAGCTTATTAAAACTTAATGGAAATAGCTAGACAAAATAAAAAGTATGGTGATTACATACATATAAATCCGAAACACACTAAATTATTTCAAACTTTTCAGTGGCTGTAATAGGTAACCATTACCATTTGATTTCGTTTACTGGTTTCTACAGTAAAAACGAAAACTGTGGGCTCCTGCTCGCGTCTCGCGTTTCTGCTAGAGCAGCCTTCACCCACAAACTGATCTATCTAGACTTGGTATTTTTCACAGTGCAAATTTTATCTCGATCTTGTTCAGCTCTCCACATTTGAGACTTGTGCTCATTTTTTTCTTTTAAGAAATAAAATGAGAAAATAGAGAAGGAGCTTGTAGCACTCACGGGTGGAGAAAACCCACCTGTCCGCTCCTGCTGCCTTGGTTGCGCAGTCGCTGGAGAGGAGAGTCGCGGCGAGCTGCTTTTGCGGATCCTGCGCCGATACCTGGTCCGGACGTATTTTCTTTGGGGCCCACGCGCCGGGAGTAAACAGATTTTAGTGGGTTTCCTGGCAACTTTGCGCTCCTCTTTAAGAGGACTCCCGCATGTTCGTGTCCGCTTGCAGGCTTTCCTGCCTCAAATTATTAAGTATTTAAAAGGTGTTCCACACAGCCTTTCTCCTTCTAAATGTCGCGGGGTGACCTTGGCATCTGCTGCGGGTCTCAGCCTCCTGGAGCGGGGCTGCCCTGCCCTTCGAGGTGACAGTGTCACCTAATTAGTACGTGTCTCCCACAGACGTGAGTGCGTGAGCACCGTGCGCGCATCTTGAACGCTATCCCAGGTTCAGAGCGTGAGGAAAACTTGGGGCGCTAATGTCTTCCCTTTAGACCGGCATCGTTGGGGAATCTGTGGGCAGAACGAGGGGGCGCAGTCGTGGCTTTGGGACCAGGACTTTACTTTTGAGATCTATTTAGCTCGTTCTGGGAAGCTACACCATACAAGAACATATATATATATATATAAATACTCCCCGCCCTCCACTCCAGTGGTCCCCAAGCCCCGGGTGCGAGTGCGACGTAGCCGGAGTCCCGCACCAGGTTCCCGCTGGTTCAGAGAGCAAGGCGGGGCGCGGAGGTCACAGGCAGGTCAGAGCCTCGGATCCAGGTCAGAAGTGGGGAAAAAAACAAAAACAAAAAAACCCAAGTCCAGCCGGGACCTGCTGTCTAGGGCTCAGCCCCAACCCCTTCAAAATCCTTCTCACAGCGCAGATGTAGTGGATTACTAAACTTTGAGCCCTGGACGCCACGCCTGAAGGGCCCGCAGAATCACTTGCTTGCCTTCCGTGGGAGTCCTGGCATCAGTGCGACCGGGGCTTATTATTTTTGCAAACGGAGACTTGAAGTGAGTCCCCATCCTCCACCCTACCCCCGCGGCCTGGGAGTAACCCCAGGGCTTTCCCATCTGGAGGTCCAGGGGTCTGGGCGGGCCTAGCACCGACCTGCGCTGTCTGCAGCGGGGCAGCGGCGACCGCGTCGCGCACGGAGCCCGGGGCCCTGCCGAGCAGAGGCCGCGGGAGGCCCACGCGGGGCTGGCGCAGCGGCGAAAGCGCGGGCGCTTCCAGGCTCAGCTTGGAGCGAGGGGCGCGCAGGGGGAGCCACCTCGCGAGCTTCGTGGCGCAGGCAAGTGTGTCAGGGAAGGGGTAAGGGGCGGGAATGAACTCTGTTCTTGGCACGGATCTTGCGGTCTCAGCCGTGGGCAGACGCAGTCGGGGTGCGGGTCGGAGGAGCCCGGTAGCCCATGGCAGCGAAGGTGGGCCTAGCCTCAGCGACAGGTTTCTCTCCCGGTCAAAGTGGGCAGCGGCCTTCCCTGTGTGGGTACCGCACACAGTCTGGCCACAGGTCGCACTGTTGGGCCCGGCCAAGCCTCCAGAGAGGGCCTCTGCAGATGGCCGGATGGCAGGGAACTCCCAGGCGTTGGCCTAGACGCCGAGAATTCACAAGGGTATTTCCAGGCCCCAGTGGCCTCTGGGCAGGAGTTCGTTCAGAGTCAGGTTTCTTCTTTCACCAAAAAAGAACTACGCAAGTTTCCCAAATCTGCAATCAATGAACTCAAGGCTGTCTGTTTTCTTAGGCTCCTATCTGTATTTTTGCCTGTGGAAGTGAATTTGGGGCTGTCTTCTTTCCCTCTAGTGAGCTGGTCACGCAGACAAAAGGTGGCTTACAGGCCTGGGAAGCATTCATCCCCTGTTTATGTATGTGCCTCCTTCTTGGGACGTTGTGTGTTCCCCACTCCTGGGCTTGCCAGGGGGTCCTGCACTGAGCTGAGAGAGCGGGCCTCCTTGCAGGACTAGCCTGACATGGGAGTGAGAGGTCTATCTGGCATACCTGGGAGCCACTGCAGAAGGGCATGAAGGCCACCAGGAGACCAGGCCTGAGTGTGTGTGGAGGACTAGGGGTGGTTAGGATAGCTCTCTCGCTATGAAAAAGAGGCCTGGGGAGTGTAGTTGCCTTGCCTAAAAAGACAAGGTGGGTATGCCCAGTCTAAAGGTGGATAGGACAAGGCCCAAGCTCCCAGAGACCAAGCTAGTGTCAGAAATCTTTCTGTTCCTGGCTGGGTTTCTTGTGCTGTGCTTTAAGATTCTTTCCATTTGTTTTCCATTTACTCTTGAGTCAAATGTTTTTGAAAATCTCACAAAAGGAGATCAGTTAACAGATCTTAGTTGAGATCCTACTGTGTGTCAGGTACAGGAATGGGAGAGCGAGCAAGACAGTTCCTGTCCTTATGGAGTTTACAATCTAATTTTCTTTATAGAGGAAAAAAAAAAACAAGCAAATTAAAATATGCTGTGAAAAGGGATGTGTAGGTACAACCATGATAAAGTGAGCCTGGTTATAGGGGACCATGTACAAGGGCAACATCCCTGGAACATAGAGGGCAAAGGACTAGGTTGGGGGAGTAGAGACACAGCCTCAGGTGATTAGCCTGGACCAAAGAGAGGAGTTTAAATTGTGAGCAGTACATTATGGGGCCTTCAGGGCAGTGGCCTAGGAAATAAACCTGAGGAGGGTCTGGTGCTGCACTAGATCAGATGCCCCCTAGGTTTTTCTTCTGGTGCTAAGGATGCACTTTCATTTTATTGAGGGAGTTGGTATTTCCATTCCAGGACCCACTGTGGCACATATAAATAAATAAAACACATCTATATACCTATATGGCCTATAGGTATACCTATATACCTATATACCTATATGGCCGACACCTTAGACTTTCAAAAGAAGAAAATTAAAAACTAATTTGAAGAGAACCATCTGGCAGAAAATTTTGTGAAAATATTGCAATTAGAGAATTGTATTTGAGATTAGACTTTAGACAATGAAGAAGACCCTATCCTGTCCTCGTGGAGTTTAAAATTCAATGGAAGATATGGAGAAATAAATATAAGATGTTAAACATCCTCAAATATAAAGTGCATCAGACAGGGCAGGCTTTAAAGTCTCAGAAAGCCAGGTCATGGGGGTGGGGCATTTAGGTCAAGGTAACTCAGGGAAGTCCCACGGGGAAATCCCAGAGACTGTTCCTAGGAAAGATTAAGCCTTTGTGGGTTGACATAGCCCGTAGCCTCTCTGGAAATGTTGGAGTCCACAACATTTGTGAGTCTTAGGCATGCTATCAGCTAATTTAACTCTGTTCCAGAGAGAGAAAGAAAGGTCTTACAACTAACTAGACTAAAAAAAAGAAAAAAAACAAGTGTTAGTTTGATGTCACAGTTATTAAGTACGAAAATACCTAGACTGGTACCTTTAATTAGAGCTACTGAATCCCTTTGTTATATTGCTGGTGGGGGCAGGAGGGAACAATTCATTGAGCGCCTCCTGTGTGACATAGGTATTTCTTTTATATTGCCTTTTCTAACCCTGTTAACAGCTCCATGAAGTAGGTGTTTTTATTTCCATTTTATATTTTAGGAAACTGAGGTTCAGTGTGTTTATGCAAGGTCACTTGGCAAGTAAGTGGCAGAGCTATCTGACTCCTACTCTGTGTTCACTCTTCTCACGAAGCTTCTTCCAACCAGAGGGTGATGACCCTAAAAAAGAAAATCATATTAAGAAAGTTCGTATTTGAGACTCTAAATCCTTCTGGAAAATATAGCGTTGAGTGAATTTATAGTATCCCTATAAATTATATTTTAGAGTTGCCAATATTAAAATTAAGGAGATCACAATTAGTAGAACACCAGGAATGTTTTTATACAAGTTGAATTCACACAATGTGATTGATTTCTCTTTACCTTCCTTTGCTTGCTAGAAAATTTTCAGAATAAAGGCATACTTGTGTATTGGTTTTATTTTACAATACAGAGGAACACATGTGTGTATAGTCTTACATTTAAATGGAAATTCCCCTTTTGATTTTCTAGCCTGCAGTCTCTAGGTCACTTTCCCTGGGTTTTGACTGAGGTGGCTTGTCATTAGTATGTAGACCATCTGAGGTTTGTGATTGGGGGAAAGATTATGGTAAGATAATAATTTTATAGATTGATAACATTTGATAGTAAAAAGTATTTTTTAAATCCTAGGAATATATTATTAGTCCATTAGTGAATTCAATAAATATCTGTTGAACACACACTAATTGCCATGTACTGTGCTCTGTACTGAGGATATAACATTCCTCAAGACAAACTGAATCTTCGCTGTGGACAGTGTATCAGGAAGGAGGGAAAACAATGTTTGCTCAGCTTCTACTATGTGCCAAACACTCTCCTAGACCCATTTAATCTTTCAGACAAGGATGCTGTCTGTTCCTGTATATACAGTGCATACACACACAAAAAAGGCTCCGAATGAATATTTAAATAACTTGTACAAGATCACACTAGTGAATGGCAGAGCTCCAATTCAAACCCAGCAATAGAGATTATGCTTTTTCATTACCCAGCAGTGCATCCTTGATTAGGCACTGCTAATACTAAAAATTGTGAGTACTTGCTAGTCATTTTATCCTTCCTTGCCATGTTTCCTCAACTAAAACAGTTGGATAATTATTCTTATCCTGTTTACTTCATGGAACACTGTTAAGCCCCAAAAGCAATTGTTTACCTTAATTTAATGTTAGAGTAAAAAGCACCTGAACTCGAATAACAGGTTAATTATAATAATCTACTGATTGTGGAAAAGAACTGCTAGTCTAGTAGGATCAGATTTTGATGAAGTATTGTTGTTCTTTGTTTTATTAATTCAATGCCACACACTTATTGGATAGAGTAGACTTGCACTGAGACGGTAGTTACAGAGATTAGGGGAAGTTCCTCGTCCAAAAGGAGCTTCAAGTCTAGTGGGTGAAAGAGACATATAAACAGGTGAATGATGAAAATGTGCTATAACAGATGCCCAAGGTCTCTTGAGATCCAACAGCATTCTGAGCCTCCCTTGCCCAGACTAGAAGTTTTACCTCCTAAACAGTGTTTCTTATCTAGGAAACACTTGAGCAGATTGTTAAAAACATAGAATCCCGCGTCACTCTTATATAGTCACATTTTCTGGAGATGGGGACTTACTCTCCATTTTGTCTTATTTTATTAAAAAAAAATTTTTTTTTAATGTTTATTTATTTTTGACAGAGAGACAGAGCATGAGCAGGGGAGGGGCAGAGAGAGAGGGAGACACAGAATCTGAAACAGGCTCCAGGCTCTGAGCTGTCAGCACAGAGCCCGACGCGGGGCTGGAGAACTCACACTCACAGACTGCGAGATCATGACCTGAGCTGAAGTCGGACGCTCAACTGACTGAGCCACCCAGGTGCCCCGATTTTGTCTTATTTTAATAAAAAACATTTTTTAAACTTAATCTCTACACCCAGTGTAGGGCTCAAATTCACAACCCCAAGATCGAGAGTCACATTCTCTACCAACTGAGCCATACCGGTGCCCTCATTACTTTCCATTTTAAACAAATTTTCCAATGGTTCCTATGAAGTCTGCCTACATCAGCATTTGCGAAAAACAGCCAGACCACTTGATCATAGTCGAGTGGCCTAAAGAAAAACAGGCCCCCATCCCCTGACACTGGGGACAGGGATGTGGTTATATGCTACCAGCAAAAGTTAAGAATCCAAACCCACTTAGAGAATGCATGTGCTAAGGGATGGGAAAGGTGGACAGAAATCTCCAAAGCAGATGTGAATGATGTAAAATATAACGCATTCAATGGGAGAGCATTTTGGCTAACAGTTTTACCCGTGAGTTCATGTAAAACTGTTAGTGGATGTCATTCAACGCCAGGGCATCTAGTTTGACACACACAGCAAATCACCCTCTGGAATGCTTGTAGTGAGGTAGACGCCTGCCATCGATGTTTCTAAGTTCTTAGTTGTTATACCAGACCTTTACTTTTCATCTTCAGTGACATTCTGGCTATTTATGATGTATTTGACAGGGAGCACATCACTCTCCTAGCTTTGGGAAGAAGGAGAGGGTATTTAAAGCTTGGGTGTAGATATTTTCCAGAATTTACCATTAGAAGTCTATCTCAATATTTTGTTTTTCTTAAACAGCCAAGTCTGAAGAAGGCTGATTAGCCGGCTCCATGGCTGCTGTTCTTAATGCCTGCAGGGCATCTTGAGTATTTCCTTCTTGATTTCAGAGCTTCATTCTCAGGCCTAAATCAGACATTACCCTAGAAACCTCTGCACCACCATGACCACCACCACTTCTGGAATGAGTCTATCTTTGGCTGTAAATTTGCTTTGAGGACTTTTCTAGAAGTTAAATTTATTTGTGTGGAGGCTGAAACTACTCATTTGACCACATTTGTGATGTGAGTTATATTAGAATAAAGATCTAGAAGAGTGATAAGTTGTCTGCCTAAATTGCAGCAATAATGGCTGTGGATATTAGCATTTAGAGCTACAAACACTATCTCTTCTCGTCCCTTTCAGTTCAATCTGGATTTGACATTTTTTTTTTCATGATCTGTATATAGCGTGTGTGTGTTATTTTAGAAAATTTGAATAGGAGTTCCATATGTTGTTAGAGTATACTGTTATAACCAAGTGTTAACACACAGACACACACACACACACACACACACACACACACATCCGTTTAGGGAAAGTACACTGACTTTTTCTTTCTTTGCTCGCAAAACTGAAAAATTGGCAGAATCTTTAACTTGTAACTTGGCAGTATTGCAATTTACAGGCAAGAAAGGCAAGCCAAATTGGGTGAAAATTGTTTGAGAATTTCTTTTGAGTCTCAAACAGTGAAAATCATGTAGCTGAGTGTGCACATTCGGACATTTCCTGCTTGATTTTTAACCACATTTATTGGTACTGCCAGAGGTAGTTAAAGCTTCCCAGTGAAGGCATGTGATGTCCAGAGGAAGGTGTGGGGATTTATAGTCATCCCATCCATGCTCTTAGTGTTAAAATGATGGCTGGTTTAATTGTTTTGAAATATTGATTGGGGAAATATGAAATGGGATTTTACCCGAGCTTCATAAATCCATGTGAATCATGAATTATATAAACACAGATTTTTGGGGGGTTGGAAGGTCAGAATCAGACATATTTTCAGGCCTGAGCTTTTTCTGTGGGTTTCTGGAACATTCATGGGGCCCGCAACACTGCGTGACCCTGACAATTCTGAGGCTTTCTCTTTTGAATACTGGGGGCTTTGAAATTGTCTTCACGATGAAGGAGATTCACGAAGTAATGAAAAGCCGTTTCCTTTTTAAAATGTACAGACAGCATAACAAACATCTGGGAATTTATTTAAATACTCTGGTTCCCTGAATTACCCATTTCCTTAACATATATTTTATTTATTTTTCTAAGGGGGATAAATTTCCACTTTGTGCTTTCTCCAGTTCAGCTGTGTTAGGCTCCTCATTTTAGCTTTTAGGTTGCTTGGTATATAAACACACAAGGTAAGGCCCCGTCATGAAAGCTATGGTTTGGGGTGGGGTGGGATGTTGTCAGGTGCCAAGGGCAAAGTGATTCCTGTGTGCCGAACAGGTTTCTTTACATTAGAGTTTCACTTCTTGTAAATTAAATGAATAAGGAAATGGCTAAAAAGATCTCGTGTATCTTATAAAGAATAATTAAGCAACAGTACTCAGCACTAGAATTAAGCAAAACTGTCCTTTTCTTTCTTCTCTCCTTTTTTCTTTCTCCTTTCTTTCCCTCACTCTGCAATGTCTCAGATGGTGAAAATGTACGTGTGGTGGAGGGAGGTGGTGGGAGAGCAGTGGTCAGAATATTCAGGAGGCTAGGGTGAGAGCAACCAGATTAATTTCTGAACTTAGAACATAGTTTATGTCTATTTAGGGATGTGAGCTCTGGACCGATGTGAAAATTTGGACATGCTTAGATATATCAGCACGGGATATCAGATGATGAGACAGCGCAGTGTTCATAGCTTCCTGGATTGTCAGTGTAGCTCTGTCTCTGTGTTTGTTTTACTTGTTGTAGTTGTAGTAAGTGGAACAAGTGTAGTTTCCAATGTTCAGGAATGGGCTATTTCTTGACTAATTGGACTGTGTTATATGTGGCTTGCCACTTTATAATCAATTTAAATGTGAGAGAAACTTAAATATGAGAAAATACATTGGTGAGTATGACTATTCTAAATAGAACGTAATCTAGTTGATCCATTTGGTAGGCATTGTAGGATATCACAGTTACTACTCTGACCTTCAGTGGGTTATAACCAACATTGTTACCGTGCAGCATCAGACATGAACGTGTGGGGACTGGGCTTAACAGATACAAATTCAGTGATGTAACTTGGCACTTGCCTGTTTGAATATCCTTTGAATGTTATTCACTTGCCCTCATCTCATAACAGTAGGGTGCGTAACATATTTTTAAAAATTCTAGTTATGTGAACTGGCTGGTTTATTTATTTTTAAAAAGTTAAATAGTTAATTGTGATTTGGATGTCATTTCTTTTTCCCCATTGATTTAATCTCTTCTTGCTTAAATCAATGAATATTCTGGATTTTGCCTCCTCCACTTCAAATTCAGGGATATTGTGAAGTGAGACGGTGACATTTGACTGTGAAAAGGTATATTTTTGTACCTCGTTACCTGGACTCTCTCCTCAGTCTAGTTTCAGTTCAGACGGAATTATCAACTTTATATCTGGGTCCACATGAAATAAAAACTGAGGGAGAAGGGTCTCCCAGTCTCCCATTTTCTGAAATGCCACATTGCCTGACATGGATGAATACATAGCACACTCTGGCACCCTGTGAGTGTCAGTGAATGCATTTGCATAGTTCCCAACTAGGAGAGGATGCCCTGTGAGGAAAAGATAGGTCTAAGCCCCTTGAAGTATGAGGATGTGTTACAACACATCCCAGAAGTAGTTCATTATTGAGATCCAGAATTACATGTTTGGCATTATGATACGCACAGAGCCAAAGCAACATTTTGGTTAGCAAGGGTGAATGTGCCTAATACTCTGTTATATCAAACTTATTTAATAAATGAGAAGACTGAGAGTTATGGATGTTTTTGTTTATTTTGGGGTGTGTGTGTGTGTGTGTGTGTGTGTGTGTGTAGAGGATACTTGGAGAGAACCAGGCAGTGTGAGAACAGTTCTGGGGGGTCTGCTCCCACTGTGAACAACTCTAAGTTTCTCATCTGACTCTGGTAGTCTTTGAATATCACTTAGCAAAGTACCTGTTTCATAATAAATGGGTCTGCTTCATAGCTGCGATAGAAACTGATTCCTTTGCCATGTGGTCACCTCCCTTCCAACCCCATTTGGTCTTTCATCCTTGGGTTTGGGTCACAACCTTTGGGGAAGGGTGGAAAAAAGCAGAATTGGCAATTATCCCAGTGATCTAGATTCTAATTAATTAAGGTCTACTTTTTCCCTACTTTTTAGGGGGAATTGTGCCTGTAGGCATTTTGTGGGAAGGATGCATTTCTTAATGAATAACTCTACCTCAAGCTTTTTTGGACCCAAGAGGGGATATAAAAAAATAATTAGCTGCAAGGGGCACAACTGAAAGTATAAGATTTACACTCAAGCCAAAACTTTTATTTGCATATTAAATAACAGAGTCATGCTTGATGTCTCAGAATCTCTAGCTATCATAATCAGTAAAGAAAGTGAAACCAGATGTTTTCATTTAAGCCTTGAATTGTGTTACTATTAAAATAAAAATCAAGTTTCTTTAAGATTCCTTCTAGGTACACTCTAGTCATTTCTTTAGATAGAATTCTTAGAAATGCCAATTGGTTTTTGAGATGGAGTCTGGTATTTTGCTGGATCTAACAATTCTCCGTGAAGCTACATACGAATTTTGTCCATTTGCCATTTTGCTGTACATTTCTTAAAGTGCTATTTTTGTTGTGGTTTCGCTGATTCTCTTCCAAAACATAGCAGCATCATGTCATGGAAAAACACTGGACTGGGAGAATCAATTCTCGTCTCAGCTCTTCCGTTAAATGAAACGATTTGAGCTTTTGGAAAACCACTTTAACTCTTTGGACCTCAGCTTCATCAGCTGCATCTGTCTGCTGCAGAAAGTCCCTTCTTTCATCTAACGTTTCAAGTCCATTAGAACATGCACATCCTAGTGAGCTTGAAGGAGACCCATCTGTAGAAATTTGACGTATCCAGCTTCAGACTAACACTGTGAAATTAAAATGAATGTCAGTGTTGGCAGAAATTGTAAGTCTTAGCATTAGAAAAGCAAATACCATTAACTTATTGAACTGACAATTAAAAAAATTAAATGTATGAAGAATAATGTTTACTTTTCTCTCTTATACTAGTGATCCAGGCTCATCACAGAAAATTTGTGAAATTCAGAAAAAAAGAAAAAAATTGGTCTTAGTTTCACCATTCAGAACTAACCACTAATAATTATATTTTCATTCCTTTTGACTCTATATTTGTCTTATGTCTTCTACATATATGATTTATTTTTCACAGAGTTGGGATCAGATTGTGCTATTTTGTATCTTTTTTTCACTTGAGAAAATACTATGAGTTACTTCCCATGTTTTGATTCTGAAACATGATTTTTAAAAGCTTTTTATTTTTGTTTTTGAACTATAAAGCAGATACTTGCTGAGTATAAAGATTTAAGCAATAATTAGTTTTGTAAACCTGAAAATTAAACTTTCTGTCCACACACTGCCCCACTCACTCACTCTCGTTCACATTCCCAGAGGTGACTCCATTTAATGCTTGGGGTATGTATTTATGGTCATTAAAAAAAATGTAAGGATATTAATGCATATGAATATCTGTGTATGTGAGAGTTTTCCCTTTAAACAGGGTAATTTTACTCATGCACTGACACTATGTGATTTTTCAGGCGGCATCACCAGGTATATATTTTCTAGTTAGTGTTAACGGCCAGAGTTGCCTCACCACAGTGGCTACACAATGATCCCATCCAAGGATACCCATTTTTATTTAATCATGTCCTATTGCTGGACATTGTGGTTGATTTGAAATTGTTTTATTTTGCTCTTAAATGTATTGCATAAATATTTTGTCCAAATCTTTGGGTGCATCTTTATTTCCCCAGGATAAAGTTTTAGAGTAAAGTGGGTCAAATGTTATATTGCCAGTTTCGTACAGGAAGGTTATCCTGGTTTACATTCCAGCAAGCCATGTAGGAGAAGCTCTGTCATTGTAAATTTGTCAAATTTACAAATTTGAAGTAGTCAAAATTGAAGGCAAAATTTTCATCATCATTGCACCATTTTTTTTAACGTGAATTCTAGTCTAGAACATTCATTTCAAAGCCTAGAGAAGAAAAGTGCAGTGGACCCTTGAACAGTGCAGGGGTTAGGAGCGCTGACCCCTCCACCTCATCAAAAATCCATGTATAACTTTTGTCTCCCCCCAAACTTAATGTTAATAGCCTACTGTTGACCAGGGGCACCTGGGTGGCTCAGTCAGTTAAACCTCTGAGTTCGGCTCAGGTCATGATCTCACAGTTTGTGAGTGTGAGCTCTGCTTTGGGCGCTGTGCTAGCAGCCCAGAGCTGGGAGCCCACCTCCCTGTGTCTCTCTCTCTCTCTCTGCCCCTCCACTGCTCACACTCTGTCTCTCTCTTTCTCTCTCAAAAATAAACGTTAAAAAAAAATAGCCTACTGTTGACCAGAAGCCTGATAATATCAAGAGTCGATTAACACATATTTTGTATGTTATATGTATTATACTATATTCTTGCAATAAAGTAAGCTAGAGAGAGGAGATGTTATTAAGAAAATCATAAGGAAAACAATACATTAGCAGTACTGAACTGGATTTATGGAAAATATCCATGTACAAGTGGACCCATGCAGTTCAAACCTGTGTTGTTCAAGGGTCAACTGTAATGCAAATTCTCTGGTGCCTGGATCATCTTTGATTCCTCTGGTGAAACTTTGTAAAGGACGCTTGGGAATTTTAACTTCTACTATACTACATTTATATTATTATTTAGCGTGATGAACTCCTAGATTAATAATTTACACATTTCTTTTTTTAACTTTCAAACTGGCTGGCTTAGATTTCCTCTCCTATTTAAATATTAAGTCTTTTAGGAATGATAACATATTAAAAAATACTGTCATTTATATTCCAGTAACTAGAGCCTGGTTTGATTGAACTTCTAAAAATCCTCTAAGTGAAGAGGGGAAGGGAGCCCAAAATTGGTGGGTAGGAGGCCTTATCCTAGGTGAAGGGGCCATTGTTAGAGAAGGGAAACGGGGACAAAGGAAGATTCAGTGTGACAAATGGCAATTTAAATACAATGGAGTTTAAAATGACCAAGGTCCAAAGCATTTTCTTAAGCACTGGTAACCGTGTTTTAGCTGCTGCACTCTTTAACACTTTGATTTTGTGTGAGTTGTAACTATTAGTAGCAAAGTTTCATCCAGTCCTTAAAGACAAGACGTGTTACTTTCAGTTGAGTGTTTTTAGTTAGCTGAATGTTTTCCTGATCTTTAGATTTTGTGACTCTAGAGATACAAGGCAGTTATTGCTATGCCTTTTTCCAAGGAAAAGTACTTCCAAATAGGCAATGTTTTGAAATACAGCCAACACCATTTTAATATTAGCACTCTACCGTAGGGGTTCAGTTTATGACAATGGAATGCAGCAGTAACTAGTCACAAAGGAATTCAGATTGTGGTATAATGGGGAGCAGGTTCAACCCTAAGCCAGGATGCTTGTGTTTGATTCTTGGCCCTGGATTAATTAATAGCCTGGGTTACCCTGGGCAGGTAATGTAGGTCACGACAATATAGGCATTGATAAATAGCAGGGTGACCAAGCATTGCTGTTTAGTGTCCTAACACTCCATGATATCTTCCTTAAGTCAGGTAGTCAAAATACCCCTGGTTTAAAAGAATACCTGACCGCTTAGTTCGGTTTATGCCATATAGACAAGCCTTTTTATTCCCCTTTGCCTGAGTTTCTCCAGATATAGCAAAATGTTGGTACCACTAAGATATGATCTAGAATCTATGACCATTCATATATCCAGCAAATATCTATTGAATGTGAGTCTATGCCAGGTTCTGTGCTACCCACTTAAATTTACAATGGTAGGAGTCAGGGGAGTCAGGCTGGAAGACACACAAAAGGAGCCCACCCTACATCTGGCATTCCTGGATTCTGCATTACAATGCAAATGCCTTCAGCCTGTCAAGAACTTTACCCTAGGCTTCACTGCAGGAGGTGAGGGCCCATCTTTGCAGTTAGTGTCTAAACCTTCTTTCAGTATGCAGAGTTTGGAAGGGAGAAACAAACGTAGATTTTGGATATGAAAACTATCCATCTCCTCATCGATCTTGATTCCTGAATTTCATTAGGGTAGTAATATCTTTAGTCATTTATTTTACAGATGGCAGCAATTTGTTTTTGATAAGTAGCTCAATACATTTTCAATCAGTGAAAGACCAACTTGTCCATACAACCGGACGGTAAATTAAAGACACATTCTGAATACACATTCATACACACAGTTTACAAATGTATGCAGGAACACGCATGTAACTTTTTTTTTTTTTTTCAACGTTTTTTATTTATTTTTGGGACAGAGAGAGACAGAGCATGAACGGGGGAGGGGCAGAGAGAGAGGGAGACACAGAATCGGAAACAGGCTCCAGGCTCCGCGCCATCAGCCCAGAGCCTGACGCGGGGCTTGAACTCACTGACCGCAAGATCGTGACCTGGCTGAAGTCGGACGCTTAACCGACTGCGCCACCCAGGCGCCCCTACGCATGTAACTTTTAAGGCACCCTGCCTTGGTCCTTAAGAATAGAATTTGACCTACAGTTGACAAATACAAACTTAACCACACATATTTGGGGAAAAGTATGCTGTAAGAAAAAAAGTTCTGAGGCTGAAATGTGGTATTTAAGAAACAAGTACTTGTAAAACACTCTACTTTGTCTTTGTGAAAATTGATATAAGAGAAGTGGCATCTTGCCAAAGTGTATCTAATCAGTATTTAACCTTACTGAGGCCACAAACTAGGGAAGATTTCATCTTCAATTTTGCAACAACCCTTCTTTCTTTTTCTTTCTTTCTTTCTTTCTTTCTTTCTTTCTTTCTTTCTTTCAGTATCCTGTCGTAATCAAGAGTAAAAAGTTAGACTTCATACATCTGAATGCATTTATTCTTAGATTCTTATTTAATAAAATTGGAAAACAATTGTAAAGAAAACTCTTGGTGTATTATGTGTGGCACATTCTTTGAGGCACAGGAACCCAGGGTGCTCTAAGAAGCACTTTGACATTTGCAGGACTTTCTGTCACCTGGGATTTAGATAGAAAATAAAAGGTGTGTCTGACCATCTCAAGACAAGGAATGTTCTTCTCAGGCCCTGATTATGCTCTGTGTCTTGATGAAAGATTGGGATGGAGTCAAACCATGTGTCTTGGTGTGTGACTTTAACCTTTGCATTCAGCATTTATTAGCTGATGAGTTACTGGAGATTTGCATTCTTCTGAGTCAGCCAGTATTGATATTATCTAGCTGTTTTATTGCAGTCTAAAGTTGTCCTGAAGGGTGCCTTGGACAGCAGTTTTCCAAGTGTTGGGCAAGATTGATGTTCACAAAACTTGCAGCTGATTGTAATGTTATCCAATGCTAGTCTTGAAAACACAATGGCTCTGTAAGAAATTGTGGAAAAATTTAGAATGACTAAGACTTACATTTCCAAGACTATCTTGGTTTTATGCATTAAATTCCAGTGTATCTTTTTCCGGTTTTCTGTCACCTCATCTCACCATCTCTGTTTAACAGTCCTCAGACTGTGTCTCCAGTCCACTTTAATGCCTCAACATCTTGGATTTCATGTTCAGTAGCCCAGGGCTATTACCTAGGAAAGAAAAAATTGATAAGAAGTTAGAAAAATAGGATTTATGAAGGTTAAAGGAGTTAGGATTATTCTGCTTGGAAGAAAGCAACTGGTGGGTGGCTTAATAAAAGTTTTCAAGTATATGAAGGGTTGTCATATAGAGACTGGTAAGTGGCTGTTCTCCTTGCTGCTGAGAAGAGAACAAAAGGAAATAGTCTTTAATTTTAGGGGGAAGGGGGTTGGGGGTGACAGAACTAGGTTGGACATAAGGAAGAATTTCCCAGAAAGTGAGGTTTGTTAAGCACTGGAATGGATTATCAAGGAATCTCTTTTTCTGGAGATGTTTGGAACTAAGACAGAAACTGATGTGGGAGGAATGGTTTAGATAGGTGGACCCTTGCTTAAGGCATTGGAGAATCAACCAGATGACCTGTGGAAGCTCTTTGCTTTGAGTCTATACCAAACCAACTGACCTCAGCTTGACAAGGTATGAGGTGCCAGGTTAGTTCATGACTTCAGCTGTTTTAGCAGATGCTGAGCCACTCTTCACTTTGCCATGGGCTCAATTTCTTGGTATCTAATTGTTATATGGTGGGAAGTAATTGGGGCAGTGATAACGAATACAGCCTTGTCACAGGCTAAAACATACATAGGCAGTCTTTAAAGAATTCTGAGTGAATAAGGGTAAGGTCTATAAAGTGTGAAGGTCTCTTGTAATTTTTTAAAAAAAATTTTAATGTTTATTTATTTTTGAGAGACAGAGAGAGACAGAGTGTGAGTGGGGGAGGGGCAGAGAGAGAGGGAGACACAGAATCTGAAGCAGGCTCCAGGCCCTGAGCTGTCGGCACAGAGCCTGATGCGGGGCTGGAACTCATGAACCACGAGATCATGACCTGAGCCGAAGTTGGATGCTTAGCTGACTGAGCCACCCAGGCGCCCCTTTTTTTCTTTTTTTAAAGCCTCAAATAGTTTTCTTCCTCAATAGTATAGCTTCTATATAGCTTCTATGTGTTCATGAAAACTACTCCTTCCTTTAAGCTTTTTATTTTTTAATGTTATTTATTTATTTAATTGGGGGGCGGGACGCACGGGGGAGAGGGGCAGAGGGAGAGAGAGAGACATAATCTTTTTTAAAAAGTATTTTAACATAATTTATTGTCAAATTGGCTTCCATACAACACCCAGTGCTCATGCCCTCCTCAATGCCCATCACCTATTTCCCCTCTCCCCCACTCCTCCATCCAGCCTCAGTTTGTTCTCTGTATTTAAGAGTTTTTTGTGGTTTGCCTCCCTTCCTCTCTGTTTGTAACTATTTTTTCCCCTTCCCCTCCTCCATGGCCTTCTGTTAAGTTTCTCAAGGTCCACATATGAGTGAAAACATATGATATCTGTCCTTCTCTGACTGACTTACTCAGCATGAAACCTTCCAGTTCCAACCACGTTGCTGCAAATGGCAGGATTTCATTCTTTCTCACTGCCAAATAGTATTCCCTTGTATATATAAACCACATGTTCTTTATCCATTTGTCAGTTGATGGACATTTAGGCTCTTTCCATAATTTGGTTATTGTTGAAAGCACTGCTATAAACATTGGGGTACAAGTGCCCCTATGCGTCAGCACTCCTGTATCCCTTGGGTAAATTCCTAGCAGTGCTATTGCTGGATCATAGGGTAGATCTATTTTTAATTTTTTTGGGAACCTCCACACTGTTTTCCAGAGCAGCTGCACCAGTTTGCATTCCCACCAACAGTGCAAGAGGGTTCCCGTTTGTCCACATCCTCATCAGCATCTGTGTTTCCTGAGTTGTTAATTTTAGCCACTCTGACTGGTGTCAGGTGGTATCTCAGTGTGGCTTTGATTTGTATTTCCCTATGATGAGTGACATTGAACATCTTTTCATGTGTCTGTTGGCCATTTGGATGTCTTCTTTGGAGAAGTGTCTATTAACCTATTCATGCATGTCTATTCATGTATTCATGTATTCACTGCAGAGACTATTTAGTGGAAGACTTTTTCTAGCCTTATTAATAATCCCCAAAATGTATTGCCATGATAGTAATCAGTATGTTATTGTAAATATTACCACAAGAATTTAAATTGTTAAAAACAACTCAGTTATTTCTGTTAAATATGGTGTTAGTACAATGCTTTCAACTGCACTGAATTTTTGTTTTTTTTTTTTTAAATTTAGTTCACCATTTAGACACCACCTAAGATATTTGACAGTATTTACTCTGTTTTAAGTACTAAAACTTTGAATACTGGCTAATGCAATATTCTTGGTTCCTTCAAACATGATTATTGTAATAGAACCACAAGAAAGGATTGGTTCAATTAATTGCTGGTTATGAAAGCACACACAGACACACAAACACACTAAACCAAATGTAAACCCTTTGTTTCTGAGCATTTGAGATGAGTGATTATACTACCGCAGTTTTAGGGGTTTTCCTCTTTCAACTATTTTAAGAAGTTTTGATATTAAAACTGTATTTTAAACTTTATTTATGACATCATTCTACAAAAATGTCTTTAAAGAAAATGAAAGTAACTTTTTACTGTGCAGCATCAGACTAATGAACATGGTGTATTCTTTCTCTTTTAGTAATTTCCTTTAATGTTCCATTCCCAAAGATTCGTAGAGAAGCCACTGCAGCAAGGATGTGCTTTGGCAGGCGAGGAGGGACTTGTGCTCAATCTCCCATCCCGCTCTCTAGCTTTGAACTATCGATGTAAAGTCCAGAAACCTAAACTCTTACCTTTCCCTTCTCCAACAGGGGTAACCAGACCTGTTTATTTTAACCTGGTGAACATCCAGAAAATTAATGCATCAGTCTGATATTTTTAGGGCTTCCTAAATATTCTTTGTTCTTATAAGATATTCAGGTCTATAAAACCTGATTTATTCTTAGGAACACCAGCAGACTGCTTGAAGTTGGAATTTTCATCTGAAGAGTATAACAAATGGAGAAGTAAGGGCAAGACACCAGAGAGAGCTTGATGCTTCTGGCCTAGGTTCACAACAGTTAATTTAACAGGTCTTCAGCTTTGCTAATAGTGGCAGCTGGAAGCTTGGGTTTGGTCAATAGTATATGCCTTCTTTCTAATCAGAAAGGTCATATGATACAGAATATTTTTCGGCTTTTGAAAATCTACTAGCAGATTATCTATCCTGATTCCTTGGAACAGTTTTTGAAAGGAGCAAAGCTAGAACGTTTGATCCATCTTATGGGTCCTTGGTAGAGTTCAGTGCATGCACACCCACACTTAAGACTTCTATGTGGTCAAGGGAGATTGCTGTTCAGAACTCAAAGTTGGACTAATGAAAGACACCAGACTACAGTACTTGCTTTATTTGTTCTGATTGACTCAACCAAATGCCTTCAAGTTTCGTTTCCAATTTTTATCGTAAAAACTGTGAAATCAAGGTATTTGCTTGCTGCTGGGGTTTGATTCCATCTTGGAGACCTGGAGCAGAAGTTTTACACTGGTTTGGGAAAGCTGATGCCTTATGATGCACCCGTAGTACAAGGCATAAAAATGTAAAGTAATCCAGTAAGAGTAAACAACAACATAACAACAAAAACTTAAAAAATATTCAAAGTTGAATACTTACTATATTTCTCACAATAGAAACCCAGACTTTTAAATAATTGTTCTATGCATTTAAGTGAGAGCTCTGTGAATGTTCTTTCCTAAACAGTTTAAAGATCTGACTGGTTGTATGTTTCCATTCTCTTGTTCATGTTGGCCAGCTATTCATATATTCAGGTTCATTAGAATCTTGAGAGAATTTCTAGCATGACTTCTGGTATATCATTCTGTGTTATGGTTTCTCTATCTATCTTTACGATGCACATCCTGTTGATTCTACTCATGGCAGGAAAAGGAATTATTTTGTATTATGATTGTGCTGTTGATATACACTTAATACTTTGGCTGAGATGATCAGAATTTAGGTAAAGCTAAGAATATTTTGGCCTTTTAAACGAGCTATGCATTTGCCACCTGCTCAGACTAAAAAGTATCTTGTAGGATTAAAGGGATGAGGAAGGTTCATGGGAAATCATTTTTAAAGGAAAAGGGAATGATATATAGAGTTAAAAAGCAACATTATAAACTGTTAAAAGGCCAGTATTTCAACACAAATAACATCCAAGTTATATAAAAGCCCTGTGTGATATGTTTATCGTTATTAGTTTTTAGGCTTTGTAGTCTTTGGGGACTTTGCTGGCCTGCTTTCTAGTTTCGTGGAGTACATTCAGCTGCATTGTGCACTTGAGTTCTATGGAACCGTTGTGCTTCATGTCTATTTACCTCATCCTTGTGGGGAAGCAGCTGCTTTTGTGTCTTACATCTTAGAACTGCAGCTGGATTTCGGGAATTCTGCGGCTGTCTGGTATTTTCTTCTGCATATTAATATGATTAAATTGTACCAATGGTTCCCTTTTTTATCATTTCAAAATGAATATACCCCTAATATTTTTAGATTATAAAAATGATACAGTTACCTTGTAAAAAATAGTCAAACAGTATGGAAAAGCATAGGTGGACCCGGCTTTTTGAAAGTTTGACTTACGCCACTTTCCTTTTATGAAAGACCTACTTTAGTACCTGTTTTCAAGAGCTGAAAGAGTTCTGAAAAAGATTTTCGCTTTTAGGAAAAAAGGCAAGAAGTGAAAATAGTGTTCAGCATTTGTTTTGCAGCCAGCCATATGGAGATGGTGCGTACCCCAAGCAGGGAGAGTGGCACCACCAAGCTCTTTCCCCAGAACTACAGTGAGCAGTTCGGTATCAAGCTGCCATAGCTTTGAACTGTGTCTGTGAGCATCTGTGTTTATCTTGATTTATTTTGTGCATCCATTCGCAAGATGTGTCCTAAAGTATCAGAAAAGCAGCAACAAAACTAAAAGACAGCCTATGGAATGAGAGATGTTTGCAAATGACATGTCTGATAAAGGGTAAGTATCCAAAATCTGTAAAGAACTTATCAAATTTAACACCTAAAAAATAAATAATCCAGATAAGAAATGGCCAGAAGATACAAACAGATGTTTTTCCAAAGAAGATATACAGATGGCTACCAGACACATGAAAAGATGTTCAACATCACTCATCAGCAGGAAAATACAAATCAAAACCATGAGATACCACCTCACACCTATCAGCATGGCTAAAATTAACAGCATAGGAAACAACAGATGTTGGCAAGGATGTGGAGAAAGGGAACCTTCTTACACTGTTGGTGGGAATACAAACTGGTGCATCCACTCTGGAAAACAGTATGGAGGTTCCTCAAAAAATTAAAAATAGAATTACCATACGACCCAGAAATTGCACTACTAGCCACTTATCCAAAGGATACAGGAGTGCTGATTTGAAGGGGCACATGCACCCCAATGTTTGTAGCAGCACTATCAACAATAGCCAAATTATGGAAAGAGCCCAAATGTCCGTCGGCTGATGAATGGATGAAGAAGTGGTATATCTATACAATGGAATATTACTCAGCCATCACATCAAAAAGAATGAAATCTTGCCATTTACAACAACATGGGTAGAGCTAGAGTGTATTATGCTAAGTGAAATAAGTCGGAGAAAGACAAATACCCTATGATTTCACTCATATGTGGAATTTAAAAACCAAAACAGATGAACATAGGCGAAGAGGAAAACATAGAGGGAAGCAAACTATAAGAGACTCTTAACTATAGAGAACAAACTGAGTGTGGTAGGAGGGAGGTGAGTGGGGAATGTGCTAAATGGTTGATGGGCATTAAGGAGGTCACTTGGGTTTTTTAATGCTTATTTATTTACTTTGGAGAGAGAGACAGAGAGAGAGAGAGAGAGAGAGAGAGAGAGAGAGAGAGAGAGAAAGCCTGCACACCAGTGGGGGAGGGGCAGAGGGAGAGAGAGAGACACAGAATCCGAAGCAGACTTCAGGCTCTGAGCTGTCATCACAGAGCCTGACACGGGGCTCAAACCGCAAACCGTGAGATCATGACCTGAGCCAAAGTTAGGTGCTTAACTGACTGAGCCACCCACGTGCCCCAAATGATGAATCACTAAATTCTACACCTGAAACCAATTTTACCATGTATGTTAACTAACTAGAATTTAAATAAAAACGAAGTAAAAAAAAAGTGTCAGATAAGCCTAAGACATTCGCTAAAAAATTTTTCCATGTAAATTAATGTTAATTGTTTATTTGCTTCATTTCAACTTATGAAAGTTTTCATAGGAATGCTCTACTTTCAGATAATGGGGAAATTTCATATAGAGGTTAACAATAAAAAAGTCCCAGAGATGATGACTGGCAATATGATAACACATTGGTGATCATCCTTATAGATGTCTCTCAATGTGTATATATTCATATATAAACATATGTATAAGTAAATGCACACATGCAGTTTTATATTAATGAATAATACTGTGTGAATTATTAATAACTATAGGTCCACATCATTATTTTAATGGATGCATTATGTGTACTGTGTATAGAATACTGCCTGGCACTCGGTAGGCCCTCAACCACTTGTTGATGAATGAATGAGCAGTAATTTATTTAACCAATTTCCTATTAATGGACATTATTTCTTTCCAGTTTTTCACCATTATAAATTATACTGCAGTGAATATCCTTTTGCATCTTTGTTCACATGCACAATGATCTGTTTAAGGCAACTTCAACATACATTTCTTTTATGCATTGTCTGTTCTTTGTCCAGTGGTTATCTCTTGAAACACCAGAGACATATTTCCCCTGCTGAAGCCATTTAATTTTATAATTTTAACATATACTCCAAACAGGTAACAAAATACTTCCTTTAGTAAGGCATATTAATAAGTGAACATGTGGAATCATAGTTCTCATTTGTCAGATAGCCAAGAAGATAATTTGGCGATTTTACCTCTTCGCACAGTATCTTCTAAAAAGAAAAATTTTTTAAAAGTTCATTTATTTATTTTGACAGAGAGACGGTGTGCAAACAAGGGAGGGACAGAGAGAGAGAGGGAGAGTGAGAATCTCAAGCAGGCTCTGTCCTATCAGCATAGAGTCTGATCTGGGGCTCAAGCCCATGAACCATGAAATCATGACCTGAGCCTAAATCAAGAGTAGGATGGATGCTCAACCCACTGAGCCATCCAGGCACCCCAGCACAGTATCTTTTTGTCTGTGGACCACTAATAATCTTTTAAGAACATTTGTTAAAAAGATAACAGTCATCTGGAACAAAGATTAGGTTGTTCAATATCTGGATTCCAAAAAGTGGGAAAAAATAAGTTAATTATTCATGTATATTGAAATGACATACTTCATTTCCAACTACTAAACGATTTTTACTTTTCTTCTGTTTGTTTTAGCTTTAGCATGCTTTCTGAAATTGTGTGTGTGTGTGTGTGTGTGTGTGTGTGTGTGTGTGTGTGTGTGTTTAACCAGAGAGAAAGTCCTTCCTAACTTCATATTTACTGTTGGGACCATCACTTATTTAGTGAGGCACTTTTTAAAAAAAAGTTTATTTATTTATTTTGAGAGGGAGAGAGAGAGAGGGGGAGGGAGGGACAGAGAGAGAGGGAAAGAGAATCCCAAGCAGGCTTCATGCTGTCAGAATTGTGAGATCATGACCTGAGCTGAAATCAAGAGACTGACACTTAACCAAGTGAGCCACCCAGGTGCCCCTTAGGCACTTTTATTTTTCAGACCCAAGTTGCTGCTGCCTAAATTCCTTCTGAATTCCCAGTACCAATAAATCGCAGAAGTTTTAGTACCCTTCCACAAAGTGATAATGAAATGCTTATTTTTAAAACCAGTAGGTTGTGTCCAATGGTGTTAGTTTAAATTCTTAATGTCCTGACCAAAATGCCAGAAAACGAACCTCAGGTTTTTGGTAATATTAAAGTGAACGGGTTTTCAGCAGAGAAGTTTTGTGGCTTCTGTGACGTGCCCCTGTACTTCTCTGTTCTTCAGCCCCCCTTTCCCACTTGGCAGTGCAAAGTCACCTTGCTCAGCCCTCTGACCTTGCCTGGAAAAATGTCCTCATCAGTGAGTGTTTGTGGGGTTAGGGTGATAAGGATTCTAAAGGAAAGAGTGCCTGTTTCAATTCAAATAGTTGGATTAGTCACAGGGATACTTAATCCATTTACAAATAGTAGAATCCTCCAGCAAGCTTCTTTGTGTTCATCAGAGTATTTTGTATTCATTTAAAGGAAAAAAAAAAGGAATAACTGAATGCAGATCATGCAGGAGTTGTTCATTTAGCAGAATTCTAATTTTTCTGGTTCTAAATAGCATAAGTATTAAGGCACTTTTAAAGATTTACTTTTTTTTTCATAGAAGTTTTACATTGTGATTAAAATACACATAACATAAACATTTACCATTTTTACTATTTTTAAGTATATAGGTCAGTGACATTAAGCACATTCATGTTGTTGTGCAACCGTCACCACCATCCAGTCTTCAGAATTGTTTTCATCTCGCAAAACTGAAACTCTGTACCCATTGAACATGACCTCCCCACTTCCCTCCTCCCGCCGCCCCCAGCCCCTGGCAATCACCATTCTACTTTCTGTGAACACTTTTGTGAGGGCTATTATATCTCTTTCTTTAAGAAATGGAGGTAGAAATCCATCTATCAGGAATAGTTTTAGGTGCATTCCTGTGTGGACACAGTTGGGCAGTCCTATAATTATGCATCCTTCTGAAATGCATTTTGGGTCATTTCTACACAGAACTTTAAAAATTACTTCATATGGATACTGGAGGTTCTTGCTTTTCTTGTCCCACTCACTTTTTGAAGGCATAAGAATATCTTATTAAGGATTATGCAAAATAACCTTCTACAAATCCTGATATTATTACACTGCCCAAAAAACTTCAAAGCATCAGGAAAGGTTCCCCCCCCCCCCAACTTTATAACTAAACCAGATTCAGCTGGCTACCCCACTTGGCTACAGAGTACTAAAGAAGAGACTGAGCTGACTGAACTTGATCCTGCTGCCCCTGCACGCACAACACTCCCATTGACTCTAGAGAAGACTTAAGTGCATGAAAGGACTCCAGGATCAAAAGGTTAGCTCTACAGGGAGCTGTGTCTGGCTCAAGCAATCCATTTTTTTTTTTTCTATTGACAGTGAAAACGTTTTATAGTTCTTTTTCAAAGTTTTTCAAACTTTTACAAAAACAGGCTACTTGTGAAAAAATGAGAAGGCATCTAATTGAACTATATCCAGAGGAGATCATGGCAGAGACCAACAGGGAGGAAAACATTTCTAAACCACAGTGATATTGGTCAAATCATTTGTATTTTAAAAATAAAGTATTTGAGGCCCCAGCTGAAGGAAATTTTCATTATGAAAGCTGGTTGGGCTATGAAGCAGAATGTGAGATAAACTAAGACACAAATCTCATGAGTGTTTCTCTTTGTCTGCTAATGACTTAATAATGCTGACAGGATTACACAACCTTTGCATTTTATGAAATCTATGAAAATAGGAAAAAATACATGCTATATGTAAATGGTATGGTTGTGCAGATGCTTAACCCTCATTTAATTCATTGCTGGAAAAATAAATGCCTTAAAACATTTTGAAAAGAGAAATTGCCTTAAGGAGAATAATTAACAAGAAGACTAGTAATCACATTTTTGAAAAAGTGAGATATGGTTCTTCATGTTATGGGTCTAAATTTTTTACATTTATTGGAGCTCTTTAGTATATGTAAGAATTCATTCCTGGGGCGCCTGGGTGGCTTATTGGTTAAGCATCCAACTTTGGCTCAGGTCATGATCTCGTGGTTCATGAGTTCGAGCCCCGCTGACAGCCTAGACAGAACCTGGAGCCTGCTTCAGATTTTCTGTTTCCCTCTGTCTCTGCCCCTCCCCAGCTTGCGCTGTCTCTCTCTCTCAAAAATAAATAAACATTAAAAAAAAAGAATTCACTCCTTTATTCATCATCTTTTATGTGTGACTATGTGCCCAATGTTAATCTAATAGTTTTCCAAAACCTCAATTGAACAAGTATATAAGGAAGTAGATTACATATAGTAAAACAGAACCCATGATGGGAGATGGGCATATGTGTCTCAAGTATTTTGTTTTCTCAAATCACCCTTCATTAGTAAATTTGCCTTAAGAATTTTCTCTAACTTCACCTGGAACGTACAATTTTGATTGGCAACTGGCTTCTTCCTCCTAGGAATAACTGTTATAATATTTTAATCTCTCTACTAGGACAGAGAATGCTATGTTGAACTAACTTGAAAAGCATGTTTTATAATCAGAAAACTGATTAAATGTCATTAGAATTTTGATCTTAACCATCCTGTCTTATATAAGCAATGGAAAAGCTTGGTGAGGAGCTTGTCTAAGCAGTTTTCTTGTATTTTCACATAATTGGGTTTGACGGTTTTCTGCCATTGCACAGGATAACTGCAGTTGATGGTGTTCATGTTTTTACTTAAGGGCCATTGGATTGTATCAGAAACTATATGCTACACTCTTGTAATCCTGTAAGTCATTTTTGAGTTGCATGATTGAAAGTGAATAATAATGTACCACAAAACAAAAATTACTCATGCAGTTAAAGCTTTTTTGTGTGCAGCTTTAGAAACAACCAGTCCACAGAGAATTAGACTCATGAAATAAATGAAAATACATGATCATCCCCACCCACTCCTTGTGTCTAGGCCTATTCAGGTCTGGTGAAAACATTAAGCCACTTAAGTGGTATTGGGTACCTAATTTATTCAGCTTCTCGAAGGTACCAGATTAATGCTTACAGAGGCAGATTTTAAACTTTGAGGGGCGGGGAGGTTCTAGCAAACTCTTCCCGTTAGTATGTGCCCAACGGTCCACAGAAATCAGGTACTTCTTTGTTAAGCTACCTTAGCTTTCCTTGGGAATTGTTAGGTGTTTTATGGACTGTGTTCTTCTTTTTAAAAAATGTTTACTTATCTACTTTTGAGAGAGAGAGAGGGAGAAAGGGAGAAGAAAGAGAGAGGGAGAAAGCCTCTGTCAGTGCAGAGGCTGATGTGGGGCTTGATCTCATGAACCTCAAGATCATGACCTGAGCTGAAATCAAGAGTCAGTCACTTAACTGACTGAGCCACCTGGGTGCCCTGGGCTGTGTTCTTATATGGTGGTTAAGTTGGTTTGCTGAAATGGATCTAGAAAGATCCAGGACAGTGACTGATTGTAAAGGGCTGTTGGGTGGGCAGAGAGAAAATCAAGGTGGTATGACAGAGCAGTTTCTCTCTCAGACTCTCAAATCTGTCTTCTAGCCATAACTTTGGGTCTAAAATTTTCTCCACTAGTGTCATTCAGGCCAATGTTTCCATAAGGGCCCTGCTCCTTTGGAGAATGAGCACATTGGTTTAGGTAAGTTTGTCAGACTAACTAAACAGTTATCTATGGCACTAAGGAAAAACAGTCCAGTATAAGGAAGACCATTTAGAAGTTAACAGAGAAGGAAGTTGGAAGACAAAATGTCCTGAAAATACAATTTTTGGAAAGCAGGCCAGGGGTGGGCACATAGCATGGAACTTTGACAGCTTGATTTAACATAAACATCATAGAATGATGGCTTTGTTGGGGTTGGGGATGATAGAAATGATGGGATAACTCTTGTAAAGAGGTTTTAGGTGTTCCTGAAGATAAATGTAACCTATCTCATAGCCTGATTTGGAATTTTGCCTCTACTGTAGCTCTTCATGGGAGATTAGAAGGCCTTAGCCTATATATGGGAAAAAGTCTTCATCTCAAATCTTCACGTTGCTTGATTGAGTCTTCTTGGGTTGGGATGTGAGGTAAGAGAGGTTGTGAGACCAAGTCCAGACTCAAGGGAATGAATTCCATCATTTAATGATTCCTGCCATGGGTCCAAGAGGAAGGAGTGGTCATCACAGGCTTAGACTCTGCTGCATTTTTGAGGATTTAGTAGATCATCATTGGCAGTAACAACTTAGTCCCATCCTCACAAGAGTGAGAAGAGCTTGGGACATCCATTGAGGAATCTACAAGAGTTGTGGGAAGCCTTGATGCACTTTAGTATTCTCTTTGCGTATTTGTATTAACCTGGAAAATTATTTCTTGAAGGGAAAAGGAAATGTTATTTTTAGAATGGGATCAACATTTCCAGCATGTCTGTTGGGGAGCTAGCTCCTCAGTATTTACATGGGAATGGGGTGAACTATCATTAGTATGCCCACATCATGGGGTATCAGAATGGTTTTTGCTCTGGTAGACCAGCTATACACATGAGGAAGTTGAGTATGTTGATTTTTTTGAAGTGACTGTTGATATTTTAGCTGTGATTCTTATTCAGTTTCTTCTGTAATGTCAGACTGCAAATTCTCATGCCCTTGAGAGACAATTTTTTAAGACAGTAAAGCGTTGAATCATATTTAGTGCAATGAGTTTCTCTTGAGTGCTTGCTGTGTTTCTGACGCTGTGCTGAGTGTTGTATGGTATACAAGTGAGAGAAAGAATACATGGTTCCTACTGTCAAGGAACTTATAATTTATTGAGAAAAGGCATTCTTGAACCAGTTAAATAATGAGATAAGACAGTATATGATACACATACTTACACTTATTTAGTTTAGAAAAAGCACAGTGGGATTATTTAAAGAGCTAAAATACCCATAACTTGTTCTTTCACTTTAATGGTCAAGAACTCCAAAACCCTGTCCGAAAGGGGATAGAAAGGAGAGAAGAAGGCTTACTCATCTCTTCCTTCTTTGCTCATGCCATGATGCTCCTATAAGGCAAAGTCTTTGGAAATTTGGGAGCTGATGGGAAATTGTTTTCAGAAATAGAGATGAAGGCAGTAATGGTAGAATATTATTGAGTTGGGGCTCTTGCCTTCTGTCCAGCCACCCAGAGAGCTTAGTGTACGTATGTATTCTTCTAGCTACTGTAGCCCATTCTTTTTTTTTTTTTTATATTTATTTATTTTGGGGAAAGCACAAGTGGGGGAGGGGCAAAAAGAGGGGGACAGAGGATCCAAAGTGGGCTCTGCACTGACAGGTTGACAGCAGTGAGCCTAAAGTGGGGTCAAACTCACAAACCTCAAGATCACGACCTGAGCCAAAGTCGGATGCTCAATCGACTGAGCCACCTCAGCTACTGTAGTCATTTAAAAAAAATATTTTTTAATTAATAATAATTTTTTATTCAAGTATAATTAACATACAGTGCAGTCCATTCTTGCATGGTCACGGGTCTGTCTGAGGTCACAGAGACTCACCTTGATTTCTGTTTTTTCAGATGAATCCCAGTCCGATATCTATTTGAGACAGGGAGAAACAGCAAGCCTTAAATGGATTCCCTATTTCTTCCTCATTACTTCTTCTCTTCTCTGACCTCTCTGCCCCATTCTTGATATTTTTACTGCTTTCCTTTTCTCCCTTTCTCCTAGTAGCACATCTACTTTTTCCTAGCGTTCCTAGTTTTTTCTTTCTCACTGCTCTCCATGCACCATGGTCTCTAAGTCTGAAGAAGGAAAAAGAATAAAACAAGCGTTGCCAAGAAATACCCTTCCTTTCCTTCAGTTTTTGGAAAACTAACTCCTAGAATATAGCTCTTGAAGTACTGGGGCTTTTGGATTGCCTTTGTTGTTCTGTACACATCCCAGTGTGCTAAAGCCATTTCATAAAGGTTAAGTGCGAACAATACCAGTCACTTGCCATATGCAAGACACTCTGGGCTTTATCCCAGGCAGGCGGTGCCGTGCCATATCTGTCTCATTCACTTGTTTATAAGTCATTCATTCACTGAATGAAGAGGTACACAGAAGCCAGATCTCATTAGGCCTTCCAGGCCATAATGAAGAATTTAGTTTTGATTCTAGGAACTGTAGGAGACCAGGGGGCTGACATGGTCTGATAGGTGTTTTTAAAAGTTTTCTTTGGCTGTAGTGTAAAAACAGATGAAAGAGGTCAAGGGCAGGAGCTGGGTATCTATTGCAGAATTCTAAACTAGAGATAATGATGGCTTAGACTAGGATGTTTGAAGTGGAGACGGACCAATTCTTGCCAAAGTGTGTGTTTGTAGGCCGAACCCTGTTTCTTATACAAGTGTGTCCTTCATGTATGGCTGGGGGCTGGCTCTAGCATTTATGTGCTTAGTGTCTGTGCAGCTGGTTTGGAACCCTGGGAGCCAGGCTTCCCTGGGTCAGATGTACTCCTCATCCACTAGCCATTCGTGCCTCTTGTAGAGGCTTGATGCTGCTCAGAATGTTTGTTTGATAACTTGATTATGGTTTCGCTTTACGTCCCACTGGCTTAAAATCTTTTTTAATAAAAAGGAGACACTGGAGCTGATGGTTTAAAAAATTGCAAAATGCTTTTCCCACCCGGTTCTTACTTTAAATGTATTGTTGTGTGAGATATATCATCCAATCTGTTGAAATCAAAGTTTCATGAGGATGCCTGGTGTTGTTTCGGAAAACACTGTGTCAGCTGTCCCCAAAAAGCACTGGACATGGCAGGGCTCATTTCCACAGATATTTGCAAAAGACTGAGTGTGTGTAAGATAAAAAAAAGATAAAAGATGTGGCCTCTGTCTCCAAGAAACTTGAGAGGAAGGGAAAGTAACAAAAATTACTGTGTATCTTTTAGGTGCTGGCCTTTGACAGCTACCACTCATTCAACCTTTGTGACACCTCTGAGGTAGGTGCTGTTCTTACCCCTGTTTTAGGATGAGAAAAGGGGGGCACCATCATCTGTCTCTGGTCATGCTGCTATTGTGTGCAGAGCCAGGAGTGGAGCCCCAAACCCAAGGTTTCCTTACTTTACACTGTAGGTACCATTTCACAAGATTTCAGAATACTGCTCCTTTACAGCTGCAGAATCTTGGGGGAAATGTCTTAAACTTCCTGAGCCTCTGTTTCCTTAGCTATAAAATATGGATAATAATATTTACCATCAAAAGGTATGTATGAAACATGTATGAAAGTTCCTGGTACACAGTAGCCAGCAACTAAAGTTCACGTTTCCTTTCTTTTGTGAACTAGCATTATGGGAAGAGAATCTATGATGTGATTTTGTCGTGGAGGCCTAAGCAAGCGTGGCAAAGCATCTCCCCCACCCCCTTGTTTTTCAACCTTACAACTGTCAGAAAAGACTGTGTTATACATTTGGACTTAGGGGATAGGAGACGACTACAGGATTGTGGGATTTGTTTGTGGATATCTGTGTCTAGGAAAAGGGGAATGCTCAAGCTCCCTAGTCTATCTCATCCAATTCAGGTAGCAACAGGAGGGAAAGAGGCAGTTGTTTATATAGCACATATAAATGAAGGCCTCAGATCCTGAGGGTCAATTTTGTATGTCCTTTAGAGGTGAAATTAATGGGTATTTCCCTTCGAAGGATCAACTGTATAGGCACTATTCAGTGGACTAAAAGGACCTCACACTGTTTTTTGGTGAGAGATCATATTTATCTTTTTCAGTTCTTATGAAAACCAATTGGCCTTTCCTGAAACTAGATATGTAAACTTTGATGAGCTAACAAGAAGGAGAAAAAAAAGAGCAACAATAACCTTAAAGTCTGTATCAGGCTCTAAAGAATAATGCAAGGGACAATAAATAATTCTGCTAGTTTTTCTACAAAGTGGCCCATTATACACGTGTGAGGAAGATAAACTACCATCCTGGGGGAGAAAAAATAAAACAGCCAAAAGGCTAATCTTAATTATTGAACTGTACTGTATTGCTCTCCAACGTTTTGTTTAGAATGGATTGTGGAGGCAACCTTTGGGGGACACTCTCAGTCTCACTAGGTGACTATGACTTACCAGAACATGACTGTGGTTTATTAAAATCATCAAGGAGGGCCTGGGTGGCTCAGTTGGTTAAGTGTTTGACTCTTGATTTTGTCTCAGGTCATGATCCTAGGGTCGTAGGACCCCTGTTGAGGTTCTGACAGCGTGGAGCCTGCTTGGGATTCTCTCTCTCCCTCTCTCTCTCTCTGCCCCTCATTCACTCTCTCTCTCCAAAGAAATAAATAAAAACATTTAAAAAACAACCAAAGCATAGATGATTGCTTTACTCTTCTCTCACTTTGTGTCTGCCTTGAATTAAGTCTTGTCCTCCAATAGATAGGTGCACCCAGAAACCTTGTTAGACTCATCAAATATCCTCTTGGTGCTTGGACTGCTTCTCTTCCAATTCTATTTGGATATAGTATGATCTTTTCCACCCAGGCAGCCAGTCTCCAGCAATCTAATAAAGGCCCTGCAAGGGGCACTGTCAGAGTGTTCACATGATCATGTATGTTTCTAAATTTTGCAAAAGCACAATGTTTTAAATATAATCACTCAAGATCACCTCTTTCTACTCTGGCTTTCCCATCACAATTTGTCAGCTGGCATCTGAGTGGTGGGCATGTTTTGGATCTGGCTAAAAGGAAGTTGAACTAGGGATACATGTAGTTTGGTGCAATATTTTTATGTAGTTTGTAGGCCCTTTTGTGGCCATCTGGGTGAGGAATGACTTTCAGGAATCCACCCAGTGGATGACTTACCCAGCAGAGATGGTGAGGAAAAGTGAGGGCCATATAAGCCAGCTTATGGCTCTCATCACTGGCAGTACAGAGCAGTGGAGATAAAAAGGTTTGAAGCAAGGTTTGAGAAGCTCAGCTGTGGAAAATTCTCACTTTCGGCAGACATGAAATTGTGGGCAGAAGATTGATGCCTAGCCAAATATATTCTCTCCTCTTTGGAATATGCTTAATAGGGCTGAGCATACAATTATAAACTCACTACGTATATTTTTCTTTCTCTTATGTGAACAGCAAGAAATAGATTTCATCAGAATTCTTGTGTTTGTGCATGTTTCTGCCTCCCATTCTGGATCTCCTCTTATTGTATCGGTTGCCTCTTGTCCCAAAAAAATTTGGTTTCAGAGGAAAGGATGTGCAAAATCACCACCAAAGCAAGAGAAACGTCCTGAGGAGTAAGTGTTCTGGTGACAAAACTCTCATATAATCCCATCAGTAATTCACAGTATGTAGCATAAGAGGAATTCAATTATCTAATTATGTCACTGAATGCAATGTAGGGATATTTGAATTGTTCTTGGGTATGCCTTAATTTCTGGTTAATTTTGTATGTTTTTTTCCCCAGAATTATTGTTCATACCAAAATTCAGATGTGATAGAAAAGATGTATGTCTATTGGAAGCCAAAAGTGTAAATTGAAAAAATGTTTGTTGTATCTGTCATCTTTTTTTTTTTTACTTAAAGAAATGTTTATTTATTTCTGAAGGAGAGAGAGAGGGAGATAGAGTGTTAGCAGGGGAAGGGCAGAGAGAGAGGGAGACACAGAACTCGAAGCAGGCTCCAGGCTCTGAGCTGTCAGCACAGAGCCCGACACGGGGTTTGAACCCATGAGCTGTGAGATCCTGACCTGAGCCCAAGTCAGACGCTTGACTGATTGAGCCACCCAGGTGCCCCTTGTCATCTTTTTAAAAAATGTGTAATTTCTCTACTCATGCCCAAGAAATATTCATTTTTTGCATCTAATTTTGTATTTTATTTTCTTTAAAGAGGGATACAAACTTTGTATTAGCTTTGGGCCACATAAAACCCAGACCTTCCCTGTTTCGTGCCTTCACTCTTATATGGAAATATTTGGTAGTAGCTGGAATACATGTGTAGAGGTGAGCAGCATGTTGTAATGGAAGGAGTAACTTTGATTCTGCCACCTACCAGCTATGTGACTTCAGCAAGTTTCTCAGCCTCTCTGAACTTTAGTTTCTTCAGCTACAAAGTCTGGATGATCACACTTCTCGGGATTGTTGTGAGACCTAAAGGGGCACATGATAAGTGCTTGGCATGGATAAGCACTCATTATATATAATTTACCATTTTTCCCTCAACCTCTCTCCAATAGTTCACGGTTTTATCTCAGGTCAGGGATCCAGGTGAAGAAATGTTTTGTTCTTTCAAAGTGCATTTTGACAGGAGGGTATGAAAAAGAGAGTTGGAGTTTCCCCTGTGATTCTGGTCTTTGAAAAGCCCTAGGAAGAATGAATCGCAATGGTATTTTCTCTGGGAATAAAGCAAAGAATGAAGTACTTTCATCAGCTGTGTAGAATATTGGACCAAGAGTCCCAATTCGGTGTGTCTGCCACTCTAAACACACACACACACACACACACACACACACACACACACACACACACGGGATATGGCCCAAAGATTGGGTTATTCTCAATCACTGAAGTTTTTCTGCAAAGTTTCATTTCTCCATCAAAAAAAAAAAAAAAAAAAATGGATGAGCAAAGCCCCAGGCCTAGTGCTGGTAGGAATCCTTGACCTATGGTTTACTGTTCCTGGGGTGTCCTAATGGGCCATGGTATTCTGGAATGGGTCATGGTATTCTGGAACATCACAGTCTTTCTGATATGTTTTCTTCAGCCCTGTGCACACAGAGATGCTCTGTGAGGTGGGGCTGGGGACTGGAAGCACAAAGTTAGCTAAATACTGACTCGCTGTTAGGATGTAAATTAGTCCTCATAGCAGACTAGGCCACTGCCTATAATGCTGGACCATGGACTCTTTTCTTTGAGGGCAAAATCCAAGAATTCTTTTTTTTTTTTTTTCAGTGTAAAGAACCTGGTAGGTGTTTATAATATTTATTGAATTGATTTACAGTATACATACAGTAGGGATACAAAGAAAGACTTTTAAAGTACCCAAAGGGTTTTCCTTTTTGAAAGAAAACTATAGCTTTTGATTAATAAGCATGATAATTATGTCCCTTTCCCTACTGCTTTGGATGAAGGGGAATGTTTTTGAGATGGGGATTCAGAAACAGTCTACTTCACATACTTCGCCTATAAGCCTTTCCTTCTCTGTGTGAAAGAAATCAAACTCAAGCAAGTCTGGGGAAGTGTGAGAGGTTAGCATACTTGTAAAGACAAAACAATCACAAGTAGGGTGTCAGCTGAGTGAAGGCCAGTATGGACTCTAGCCTGCAGGCAGTCTAGAAAGAAAACTCATTCTGAGACTCTCTTCCCCTGTGGCTGGTGAACATGACTGATGTCTAATGAAGAAGAATTGCTGGTAAAATAAGAAAGAGTCTGTATAATATGTGTTATAATGAGTTAAACGTTTGCCTACTAATTGTAGTAGGAAATTGTTTAGGAAACCTGGGTGCATTGAGCTTACCCACGTTGTATTTGAGGCCATCTTCATTAATTTTCATGCTTTCTAAACTACTGAGTTAAATAAACTCATTCAGGTGTTGTCAAAGTGAACCCACCTAATCTTACTAACATCTTGGTGTCTGGATAAGATGTGCCCAGGATCTAGTCTATTTGGCTGCTAAACACACACACACACACACACACACACACACACACACACTCACACACACACTTGTTGAAAAATATTCATCGATGTCTACTGTATGTCAGGGGGCGTGCTGAGCACTGAGGATGTGAGTCAGGCACAATCCTGTCCCTCGCGAGGCTTACAGCGTAGAACAGATGAACAGAGCAGCCGTGTCTCTTATTTGGGTAGTGCAGGAGACCTATAGCTCATCCTGAGCTTCCAGAAGTGTTTCCAGAGGTGGCCAGGCCTGCTGCCTTTCCCGCTTGCCTTTCCAAAGGGCAAGACATGCAGGTTACCACTGAGACAAATGCCCCATTCATGGTCTGCTGTGCCACTTAAACTTTATTAGTTGGTCATATGGAAGAACAGGAGAAGTTTAAGAGAATGATAATCTCGTAAGTAGCCATATTTGGTCAGTCTTCAGGTTGATTTCTGGGGTATTTAGGATGATATGATAGTTATCTAGATGTGTTCGTGGGACAAGACAAGCCTAGGGTCCTCCTACCCTGCTGCTGTCTTCCTCTTAAATAGTCATATTTTAATTGCCAACTCTTTTTTTTTTTTTCATGTTTATTTATTTATTTTGGGAGAGAGAGCGAGAGAGCAAGTGCATGCACAGGGGAGGGGCAGAGAGAGGGAGAAAGAGAGAATCCCAAACAGGCAGCTCAGAGCCTGATGAGGGGCTTGATCCCACAAATCATGAAATCGTGACCTGAGCCAAAATCAAAAGTCAGATGCTCAGCTGTCTGAGCCACCCAGGTGCCCCTTAAATGCCAACTCTTAAATGGAGTAAAATACTTAACATAAGTGAATTGATAATTTTAAGGCCGTTAATAATAACTGTCTTTAATTGTAGTAGTTTTGCCTTGGACAGAAATCATGGGGATAAATTTTAAATCTGGCTGGAAAATAGCATTGAAACAGTACTAATATTATCAAATTTTTAGTATGGGGGTATTTGGAGTCATTGAGATTTACTCTTTGTATGTTCAGGAACATTAGTTGTTTCAGACTGGAATATAACTGGCTATAGCTAGTTGAATAAAATTCCTGCAGTTCATCCATTCTTCTCCTACCAGCAGGTGTCATTATGGAAATATGAAAATACTGTAAATTCCAAAGTTGTAGGAACTGGCTATGAGAAAGAGAAGTGGCATTTTGGATATTAAAAAACAACAAAAAATGAAGAAAAAATTTGGTGCTAACCAAGTATGGCATGTTTAATTACTAATTTGGCAATGTTTTATGATACAGTGTAAATGACACAGGATTTCAAGGCACAAGCTTAATTTATTTTAATTAGATTAAGCAAATATTTATTAAGACCTGGTTAGGTTCATAGGGGTATCAAAAGAAAAGACGTAATTCTTATCCTTAAGTAGCTGGCATGATATCTAGGGGGAAGAAGATACTTACATTAAATAATTAACAGAATGCATCTGTCTTTCTTTTTAATATGCCAGACTGAAGTGCATAGATAATAAAGTAATGAAAGTTCCAGCTGGAAGGGCTGTGTGTAGTATTGTTGATTCTGTATTAATCAAGTAACACTCTTTATATATTTAAGTAGAGAGGAGCTTCAAAATTTTTTGTTAATGAGAAGGCTCATTCTTTCCTTTCTTGATAACTGCCATCACCTATCTTTCTCCATACATTTTAAGGAATAATTATAATAATTACATATATTGGTTAACCTAGGATATAGCAATTGTTTACAACAGTTTGCTATAACCAACTGATAATATGATTAAGTCTTTCTAAAAACCAAGGTAAATACTACCAGTGGTCATCTTTTTTTAAATTTTATTTTTATTTATTTTCAGATAGAGTTAGAGAGCAAGAGGGGGAGGGGCAGAGAGAGAGGGAGATAGAATCCCAAGCAGGATCCTCACTGTCAGTGCAGATCCCAACACGGGGCCTCAACTCACAAACTGTGAGATCATGACCTGAGCTGAAATCAAGAGTCAGATGCTTAACCAACTGAGCCACCCAGGCACCCCCTACCAGGGGTCATTTTTACTAGGAGACTTAACACGGTACTCTGATAAGAAGAGTATTAGTGTTCTAGATCAGGATCAATGCTTCATCTATCCTATTTTCCCCTCGAGACTGTGAGCTCTTCCAAGGCCTGGGATATGTAGCATTACTCTTTGCATTTCTTTTTTCTTTTTTTTTTAAGATTTATTTTATTTTTTAGAAAGAGAGAGGGTGAGCGGGGGGGGGTGTAATGGGGCAGAGGGAGAGAGAGAGAGAATCTTTTTCTTTTATAATTTTTTAAAGTTTATTTTGAGAAAGAGAGCAAGCAGGGTAGGGGCAGAGAGAGAGAGAGAGAGAGAGAGAGAGAGAGAATCCCAAGCAGGCTCCACACTCTCAGTGCAGAGCCTGATGCAGGGCTTGAACCTACAAACCACAAGATCATGACCTGAGCCGATATCAAGAGTCAGATGGTTAACTGACAGAGCCACCCAGATGCCCTTAGAGAGAGAGAGAGAATCTTAAGCAGTCTCCATACTCGGCATGGAGCCTGATGTGGGGCTTAATCCCACGACCCTGGGATCATGACCTGAGCTGAAATCAAGAGTTGGATGCTCAACCAACTGAGCCACCCCGGCACCCCACTCTTTCATTTCTGACATTCTAAAACTGGGTCTGTGTCTTTAGTGAGCAATTAGTACGTGTTTGTTGAATGACTAAACGATGAAAATATCACCAAAGGATAGGGTATTGGCACTTGTTCATACATTATGTTGTTAGAATGTATGTTGATATTAGATTAAGAAATCAGATGGAATAAGTCAGAAAACTGGATTGAAAAGTTGATAGATTCCTAAATGTTTCTCTTTTGATTCCGTTAGTCCATCCAAGGAAATCTGTCTCAAAAAGTGTTTTAGGGGCACCTGGGTGCTCATTTGGTTAAGTGTCCAACTTTGGCTCAGGTCATGATCTCACGATTTGGGAATTCGAGCCCCTGCATCGGGCTCGCTGCTGACAGTTCAGAGCTCGGAGCCTGGAGCCTGGAGCTTGTTTCAGATTCTATGTCTCCCTCTCTCTCTGCCCCTCCCCCACTTGTGCTCTCTCTTTCTCTCTCAAAAATAAATAAACATTAAAAAAAAATTCACCTAAATAGGACGGTCAATCTTTTCCATTGACAGTTTACTTACTGTACTCATACTAATTCTTTAAAAAAATTTTTTTTAAACATCTTACTTATTCTTGAGAGATAGATCATGAGCAGGGGAGGGGCAGAGGGAGGGAAACACAAAATCCAAAGCCAGCTCCAGATTCTGAGCTGTTAGCACAGAGCCTGATGTGGGGGTCAAACTCACGAACCATGAAATCATGGCCTAGGCTAAAGTCAGATGCTTAACCAACTGAGCCACCCAGGCATCCCGATACTAATTCTTTTTATTTGAAGGCCATTATTAATTCACCAGCTGCCACAAGGTGAGGCTGGTGTCTTCAGCCTACCTTTGGTAGATTGAGCTAACTACTCTTTATTTATCACTTGCATCTCCAGCTGCTTACTGGACTTCCCCATTTTGATTTTCTGTTGTCAACTCTAACTTTACTTGTTAAAACAAAATCATCATTTTTTTTACATTTAAAGTATCTCCTTCTTCTGAGCATACTGTTTTTCTTAACATTACCATCATTTTTCCAGTTCCCAGGCTAAACACTTTGATGTTTTCTTTTTTCAATCTTTTTCTCCATCCAATCAATCAACAAACCTCTTCTATTTCCTTTGTGATGCTTTAGATATTTATTAATTCTTTTCTTCCTTTCCACTAAGACCCTGGGTTAGATCATGAGTGGATAAAATAGCCTCCTGGATCATCCTATTGTCAGTTTCTCCTCTTTTTTTTTCTAGGAATGACTATGAACATTTTAGTTAGAATCATTCAAACATCAATACCGAGTTCAAACTCTTTATCAGAGTGGCTATGGCCCTTCATGATATGCTACCTGATCACCACTCTAACTCAAATATTGTCTACTCCACTGCTTTGCTCCAGTTATATAGAAAAATGCAATTTTCTGCCTAGCCATTCTCTGACTTCTAGATTTTTTTTATTATGGTAAAATATATGTAATGTATACATGTATAATAATGTGTACATTATTTTATATTATGTTTTCTTTTATTTATTATTTTTTAATGTTTATTTATTTTTGAGAGAGAGAGAGAGAGAGAGAGAGAGAGAGAGAGAGATACAGAGCATGAGCTGGAGAGGGACAGAGAGAGAGGGAGACAGAGAATCCGAAGCAGGCTCCAGGCTCTGAGCTGTCAGCACAGAGCCCAATGCGGGGTTCGAACTCACGAACTGTAAGATCATGACCGGAGCCAAAGTCAGACGCTTAAGTGACTGAGCCCCCCCAGGCGCCCCTACATTATTTTATAGCAAATGTGTAAAATTTACCATTTTAACAATTTTGGTAAAAATTCGGTAATTTTTTTTGTAAAGAGTATACATTTCAGTGGCATTAAGTATATTCATACTGTTGTGTAATCATCATCACTGTCCATCTTCTGAACTTTCTAATTTTCCCAAAAGGAAACTGCACCCATTAAACAAAAACTCTCTGTTTCCCCCTCCCCCGGCCCCTGATAACCACCATTCTATTTTCTGTCTCTGTGAATTTGACTACTTTGTGTATACCTCATATAAGTGGAATTACGTATTTGTCCTTTTTTGACTGGCTTATTTCACCTACCACAATGTCTTCAAGGTTCATTTATGTTGTAGCCTGTGTCAGAATGCTTTTTAAGGCTGCATAATATTCCACTGTATGTATATATCAGTTTGTTTATCCATTCATCCATCAAGGGATATTTGTAGTTTTTACTCTTTTAACATATCTTGCTAATTGCAAAGGATTAATCTTCCTACACCTTATTTTAGTCTTATTACTTGACTGCTCAGAAGTCTTCAGTGAGTTCCTTCTTTCTTTTTTCTAAAGATTTGATTTTTTATTTGATTTTATTTTTTTGAGGGAGAGAAAGAGAGAGTGTGTGAGTGGGGATGGACAGAGAGAGGGAGAGAGAGAATCTTAAGCAGGCTTCATGCTCAGCACAGAGCCCGACCTGAGGCTCGATCTCACCACCGTGAGATCATGACCTGAGCCAGAATCAAGAGTTGGACGCTTAACCGACTGGGCCACTCAGGCGCCCCCTCAATCAGTTCCTTCTTACTGGTAGGATCAGGTGCAGTGTTCATAGCCTAATGTGCATAGCTCTCCCCTGTCTGGGTCTGGTGCTCTGTATAGAATATTATTGCCCAGAGGTGCCTGGGTGGCTCTGTTGGTTGGGCATCCAACTCTTGGTTTTGGCTCGGGTCATGGTCTCACAGTTTGTGGGTACAGGCCATGTGTCTGACTCTGTGGTGGTGGTGTGGAGCCTGCTTGGGGTTTTCTCTTCCTCTCTCTCTGTCCCTTCCCCACTTGCACATGGGTGTGCCCTCTCTCAAAATAAATGAATAAACATGAAAAAAATTAAAAAAATAATCTTATTTCCCATTATTAATCTTCAACATTTGTTCATGAAACAAATATTTTTTCAATGCCTGGTATGTGTTGGCCCTGAGAGAAGTGCTACCGATCCAGCAGTAAACCAAAATGACCTGGTCCCTTGTCTCATGGAACTGACCTCAGAGCTAAGTGATTCCTTCATTCATGCCAGAATGCTGTCCCCTTTCACCTTGGGTGCTGGCTACTTCACCCAATATGAAATTGCTAAAAATCATTTGGTGACCAACTTACTAAAAGCTAATTCTCTACTATTGACCAAAAGATGAACTTGCTGAAATACTGAGATTTTCTAAAAAAAATACTTTTGCCTTGGTGTCACTGGAGCTCTTTTCTTGGAGATATATTTTGGCCAAATGCTATTTATTTTTTAATTCAATTTAATTTTATTTTGGTGCGAAAACCTGTTTTTATTAAAGCACTGGGACAGAGGGCAGAAAGACCCCCCTGTCAAATGCTGTTTAATATCAACTTTGTGTTTCACATTGTAGACCCCGAGAATTCCTAAAACAATACTTTCTATAGAATGATTAAGTTTTTAACACTGATTTTTGTCTTAATTACCATTGCCTCTGTCCCTGTTGCTTCTGTCCCTAAATGTGCCCTTGCATTGACCTGGTGCAATGGCTTTGACAAATTGTCCAATGTAAGGTATTTGGCAGATGATTGCTCAGTAAATTGGTTATTCATCGAATTAGTCATTAGGCGGCTTATCATTTGGCAAATCAGTTTTGAAAAAATTTCAAAATGTCTTCTCTCCCTTGTAATAAATCAGAGGAAGCATTTTCTTCTATTTTTCAAGGTCTATCCTCTCTAAGTTGAACCATAATATCTTTTGATAGCTCTGTTGATTTGTCTTTAGTGGTGTCCTGACCAGAACCAATAGTTGGTTGGTTAATCATGAGAATTTGGGAGATAATAGAAAATCATACAGACACATCTTTTAAAATAAAACATATTAATGTATATTCTATTAGCCAGTGTTTCAGCGTAGGGTCAAGGCATTTTCTTTGCAAATGGGCCAACTGATTATTCAAATCATCTCTCTTACATAAACCGTACTCAGAATGAATCACCTATGATTTCCAGTTTCAGTTTTTTTAAAATAAGAGCAAGATCTTAAAGACACTTGTGCTATAATGAATGCAGAATCCTTGTGTATTTTTATTATTCTTTCCTGTCATGAACAGTTGTCTCATTCACATTCAATTTAAGAGCAGATTTCCTTTCCTTTCCTTTCCTTTCCTTTCCTTTCCTTTCCTTTCCTTTCCTT
>NW_026057576.1:20147467-20259096 GCF_023721935.1 Panthera uncia | reverse complement strand
TTTCCTTTCCTTTCCTTTCCTTTCCTTTCCTTTCCTTTCCTTTCCTTCCCCTTCCCCTTCCCCTTCCCCTTCCCCTTTCCTCTCCTCTTCTTTCTTTCTTTCTTTCTTTCTTTCTTTCTTTCTTTCTTTCTTTCTCTATTTCTTTCTTTCTTTCTTTTAGAGAGAAAGAGAGAGCACGAGTGGGGGATAGGGTCAGAGGGAGAGAAAGAAAGAGAATGTTAAGCAGGCTCCAGGCTCAGCATGGAGCCTGATGCAGAGGTCGATCCCATGACTGTGAGATTATGACCTGAGGGAAAAGTCAAGAGTCAGATGCTCAACCCACTAAGCCACCCAGGCCCCCCTCAGAGCAGATTTTCATAGAAACTCATCTTTATTGATTCTTTAAAAGAATCCAGTTTGTATTTTCAAGGAAATATAACTCTCTCTGTTGTCCTATTTCATCAGATAATGTAAATACTTAATTGAATTATATAATTACAATAATAACTACAAGTGGCACAGCTTGACTCCTTTGGAAAGCCTACCATGCGGTTGGTGGGAGTAGAAGCCTGAGGGCACGTGACAGAGGAGACTGGTGGCTCTGAGCACCGAGGGTGCCATGGTATCAGCTGGTGTGTTTTCCTGAGAACATAGGGAGTACTGTTAAATGCATAGTCTTTAGTGCAGTTTGGCTAGAAAAGCTTTTACTGTATTTGTTCATACATAGACAAAGGTATGTGTGTGCTTACTATCTTATAATGAAGTAGGAGCTGAGGAGGGGTTTATCAGTAATTGGTATGGGGAACTGCACAAATCCTTCAGGTTCAAATGATAGGAAAAGGGGACTTCTACATTTGATGTAAACTTGCAGTGATGTATCAGAGATCCAGAACCTAGGGCAACGAGGGTGGAGAGAGGGAAGAAGAAGCAGGGTCATAGACTGTCATGATTGGCCCCTTTATCCCCAGGCGATGCATTTTTCCACATGGGCCATCTCTGCCAAGAAGTCCCCTCCTCCACTTATGTGACCGTGCAGGGCACAGCAAGGTGTTTTAGCCACTGGGGAGGGAAGCCCTCTGGTGCTTTTCACCCGACTGCCCACCTTTTGGCCCTCTTCCTCCATGTAAAAGTGTGTGGGTGGCACTCTGTCAGGGTGTGTTATGTGCACTTTTGTACAGGTGTGTGGAAAGGAATTGTGTGTGGGGGTGGGAAGTGGATGCCCCCTTTCTAGTTTTCAGTACTGACGCAGTCCTGCTCAGTGCTCATACCAGTAAAACTTATCCTTCCTAATCAGAATCAAGGCGATGGAATAACAGTAATGTAAATTATTCTGCGCCATGCTTTTATGGTGTTAGTGTGGTTTATTGCTTCATTTAATGAGATAAATAACAAGACTGCTTGAAAGAGGTGTTCTTTGAAGAAAACATTAACTGAGGTGAGAAAGGAGTTGTCTTTCTGTTTCTCCCTTGCTTGCAGTCCTGTCTGGGTACTTTTTAAATTATCTTCTCCGAGCTTTGTCTCATGAAGGTACAGCTGTATCAGGACATTGGCTTGTGGGGGCTCATTGTTACCCCCCCCCCCCCTTTAATAGATGCAGTTTTTGACAGAAAAGAAAGATCAATAAACAGTGTCAAGGAGAGCACAGCCCCTAGGCTCAGTCGTGAGGACAGCTTTTGGAAAATAGTGGCTGGGATTCCCTTGTCTGTGATCTTGTTTTCTAACTGCCCAAATCTGCATTGTCACAGATGGGCACCTTTTTGCTAGATCAAGGAAAAGATGAATTCTGTGGCTTTGGAACAATGTTTTCTTCAACTGCTTAACCACAGGCAGAATAAGGTCTTTTTGGGAAAGGGAAACTGGACTACAGGCATCTTTCTTCCACCAGAGGATGAAATGGATCCTCAGCCGGCCTCACCACACACACCCCTTGCTTTATATTAACTTGCGTTGAAATCTTACAGACTGTCCTCGATCTCTGAACTCGAAAATCTCTTGTAATACTATAAATTACCCTCACTGGCTTCCCTTTTTAAGCTCTAGTGAATAATCCAAGTGTTCTCAAGTTTCTGTTCTAAACATGTCCCTCCAGGGACCTGCAGTGAAAATAAGGCGTTGTTTTACGTTGTTTGAACACTGCATGAACCCAGTCCCTGCTTTGATTTTGGAAGCTGACCATATTTGAGGCAGTTCTCCTAGCCTACAGCTGTGCCAGATTCTTCTCTTCTCCTCATTGCCTCCAGGGCCAGGACCCTCTGACTGCGTGGAGGTGGGGTAAGAAGTGCAACCCGTTGTAGGGAAAAGCGGAGGCTCTCTCACCCAGTGGAGCAGTGAGCCTCAACAAAAATGGCTGGACGAGAAATGCCCAACAGAATGCTGTGCAAAGACTGACATGCGGTCAGTCTTTGTTGAATGAGCAGATGAAGGCCGAAGAGGGTGGCAGTCATGCTATTCTCAGCTCGGCCTCCCTGGTGACAACTTTTATCTCTAGTTACTCTCCTTGATGCTTCACCTGCTCTCTCCATCCCATTGCTGCCCTGCGCTTTCTTCTCTAACTAGGGAAGAGGCGAGGGCTAGTCTGGGAGTCACGTTATCAGTCAGGACAGGGCTGATGGCACTTAAAGGTCATAGACTGAGGAGGCTTCAGAACCAACCGCAGACATAGACACCTGCCTCTGCTGTGCTGCCCTGGTGCTTGGATAGATGGGATTGTCATAGGTGGTCAAAAGACATTCATAGAATGCTGACTCTTCAGTGTCCAGGTTGGGTTTCTAATATTTTCTAAGTGAAGGGGTTGAAAATAGGCTGTGTTCACGGCACATATCTTTATTCCAGCATCCTTTGGATGAATTGCATGCTCTTGACTCTGGAGATGTGGAGTGTCCTCCTCTAACTTCTTAGCTTTACAGAACACGGTTTGTGTCTGTTACCATTGTCATTTCTGGCTTTCTTATGGCCACAACTATCTGTTAAGTCAGTGGAAAACAGACTGTGGTTTACTTAAATATTTCTTAAACTCCTCTGGGGCAGTGTCTACTCTACAGGCAGTTTTTCCTTTCTCCACCTTTAGGATAATTCTGAGAATCCAAGGAAAAATTGGTATCTTTTGGACTTGCAGCCAAATATATTCGCTGGTGTGGCTAAATATTCAAACAGATTTAGAATGAATGACACTGAGTCATTAGTCACAGGGTGAAGTTCACCACTTTGAAGTGTCTTCTTTCCTATTGTGTTTTTTTTTTCCTTCTGAATAGAGTGGAATCCTATCAAATGTAGGCCTAGCTTAAATAGATAACACTTATGCTTAGAAAATTTTGTTTTCTGCTGCAACCAGTAAGTGTTTGCCTTGGGATACACAGAAGACAATAGAAAACCTGCTGTTCCCTTCGTTGTTTTAGTTCCCAATTGCTGCTCATGTTGTGAACTTTTCATTGTGCTGAATGTGATTCTAATATTGATCGTACAACAGATTGTGGTTCCCACACAGTCTCTACAGGGAAGTTAGGTCCCTGGTCTCAACCAAAGCCATGGTTATCTGTTCTACTTTTGCAGGAAAATTTGGATGTATTGGACTGAACTGAGAGACTGTATATCTCTGACATAGGGATTTTTAAAGATAATTTTGATGATATGTAATTTTAGCCCTAAGTGCTGATTTTAGAATCTGTCACCTAAGATAATATACCACAGTAGTGTCTGATTTGTCTGTATGGTTCCTTTTGTGATAAATAATTCACATTCTGATAACATTCTGCATTATTTTTCTAATTTAAAATGATCTCTTGGCTTCTTAGGTAGTGAGGACATAGTTTGAGCTGGTATTTGTTGCCTTCTCCACATTTACTATATAGGGTCTTTGTAAGCTGCTGTTGATCTGGGACATTATGGAGGAAACTTAGAACCATACCTGGAGTGAAAATGTTGGACACACCCCAATTTGAGTTTTTGAGTTGGTTGATGGGTGCTGTGTGCCACAGGATACTAAGATTCATAAGAATAGGCTAAGATCTCTGAAGATAAACACCCAAACCACCAAAGCTCAATCCTACTGTTCTTGATAATGGCCTGCACTATTTATTGTGGATTGTAAATTGTTATAGTAATAGGAAATGTCTGCCCTGACTGGGATTGAGAAAGATGTTGAAACCTGAAGATGGGCTTTGTTTAAATGCAATGAAACTCACACAAATCCAGGCTTCCTTGTACGGGTTGAATCTCACTTAAGTGCAACATTCAGCAACAGTCCAGCTTGAGAAACCTTGAAGAATAATGTAAATATTTATTCTTAAGTTTTATTTTTATGGGATTTCAGAGAGGGATTTCACATAGTAAAAGCATACAGAAATCTTCCTAAAAATTCCCTTTACACTTTTTTCTTTCTTTTTTGCCAGCCTCCCACTCATGGCAAAAGTGAGAGCGAAAAGCTCCCTCTTGCTCTGCTTAGAGTGCACTTGTGGGTGGCTCTCCCGTTCTGAGCCCTCACACATCACATACTGACTTTCTTTGGTGTATGCAGTCTTCTGGAACATGTACTGTCTAGCGCTGGTGGTTTTCCTTGTAAGCATAAGCTACTCTTGCCCCGGAATTCTGGTGACTAAAATCTTCATAGCAGTATGAAAGTTTTGCTTTTATTTACTCTTTAATCTTGGCTTGGGACATATTGCTTGCTCTCACACTGATATAATATGTTCAGTCAAGTTGTCTAAGACCCTCACAACCAGGCCAATCTGCCTTCACTCTCACTAAGTCGGTGGGGCCACAATAAGGGGAGGTATGTATGCAGGTACAGTTACAGTATGTGTAACAAACAGCAGGCCCAAAGTAATGCTCCTCACTTCCCCTCGTCTCTCCTTTGTAATGGCTTGCTTCCAGAAGGCAATATAAATGTGATGGATTTAGAGGTAAATTGCTCTAACTGAATGATGGCGGTGGCGGTGGCTGTGGCTAGTTCATTTTTAGTCTGGGTGTGACTTTTATCTCAGACGATTCTTTGAGTTACTACCAGAGCAGGACATATGGCTGTGGTCTGGGGGGGAGAGGAAAACAACTAAATCTTCTTGGTATATCTTTATTCTTTATACAACTTTGCTTTAAATGTATACAAGCATCTGTATTAGTTAGGTTCTCCAGAGAAACAGAGTCAATGGAATGTGTATGTGTTTCTCTCCTTCTCTCTCTCTCTCCCTGCTCTATCTATAAAGAGATTTGTTATAAGGAATTGGCTCATGCAGTTGGGAGGCTGACAAATTCCAAGATCTGTAGGGTGAGTTGGCAAACTGGAGACTCAGCAGATCCATTGGTGTAGTTCCATTCTGAAGGCTCAAGACTCAGTAAAAACTGATGTTTTAGTTCAGGTCTGAAGGCAGGAGAAAGACTGATATCCTAGCTTGAATGCAGTCAGGCAGAAGAAATTCTCTCTTACTCAGTCCTTTTGTTCTATTCTGGCCTTCTACTGATTGAATGAGGCTCACCCACAGTAGCCAGGACTATCTGCTTTACCAGGTCTATCAATTCAAATGTTAATCTCTTCCAGAAACACCCGCATGGACACACCCAGAATAATGTTTGAGTAACTATCTGGGCACTCTGGCCTCATCAAGTTGACCCATAAATTTATCCATCACAGTACTCACGAAGAATGTAGGAACATATAATTTACCATTCAATTTCCATTTATATATATGGCTATTACTTGATGGACGTGATCATGCTTCTAGAATTCAGCGAAAGGAAAGGCATGAGAAAATTTTAATAAGATTATTTTTTTCCAGTGTTTTTCTCAAGAAGTTATATTAATCTGTAGATCATTTTCCCTCTACTTTATTTAACAACTTAGGGTATATACTTTATATTGCTGTCTTTGGCAGCAAGAAATGATAGAACATTCTCTGTTCTATAAAAAATGATTTTTTTTTCCTAAAGAAGGTGTTCATATTCGTATTCCATGAAATCAAAATGGTCTACCCACCTCAAAAGGAACAGTTAGAATTTTTGCCTGAATGATAGCTTAAAGAAATCCTGTGCTTGTGCTCACTTTGGCAGCACATGTACTAAAATGGTAATGATGAAGAGAAGACTAGTAGGGCCCCTGAGCAGGGTGACATGCAGATTTGTGAAGCATTCCATAGTTAAAAAAAAAAAAAAGAAGAAATCTTGTGGCTTTTTTTTCCCCATTAGCTTCAGCTAACATGGATTGTCTCAGAGAAGCCTGCTTGAGCTGACTCACCTCAATATGATACCTGTTGGGTTTTGGATTATCAACTTTTCTTCACCTGAGAATTTGACTGAGCAAGAATTCTGTGGGCAGATTACAGGTGATCCAATTGGTGGTTATTTGGGCCATATCACGGAAATATCTGGTAGGTGGGATGGGCCTTCTGGGTCGGAGGCTCTTTCTCACAGAAGTGGCTTATATAAGAGGCATGGAGACTCAGCTCCTAATGGTTTTAATCCAATTAACTGGGAGACAACATATGCTGTAATGGTGTTACTTCTGTGGGGAACTTTCTCAGAGATCTCTGGTCCGGTAACTGGCCCAAAAGGAAAGACTCAAGAGAAATACTGATTTTACCTGAAGTCTATGGACAATTTTAAGTTTTTAATTCCAGTTAGTTAACATACTGTGTTATATTAATTTCAGTTGTACAATATAGTAATTCAACAGTTTCATGCATCACCTGGTGCTCATCACGAGTGCACTCTCTAATTCCCATCACCTATGTAACCCATCCCTCCACCCACCTCCCTTCTGGTAACCATCAGTGTGCTTTCTATAAATAAAAGTCTATTTCTTGCTTTGTCTCTCTCTTTCTCTCCTGTTTTTCCCTTTGCTTGTTTGTATTGTTTCTTAAATTCCACATATGAGTGAAATCATATGGTGTTTGTCTTTCTCTGACTGGCTTATTTCCCTTAGCATTATACTCTCTAGCTCCATCCATGTTGTCACAAAAAGGGCAAAATTTCATTCTTAAAAAAATTTTTTTTAACATTTAAAATTTTAACATTTATTTTTTGTTGAGAAACAGAGAGACAGAGTGTGAGCAGGGGAGGGGCAGAGAGAGAGGGAGACACAGAATCTGAAGCAAGTTTCAGGCTCTGAGCTGTCAGCACAGAGCCTGACTTGGGGCTCAAACCCATAAACCACCAGATTATGACCTGAGCCAAAGTTGGACGCTTAACTGACTGAGCCACGCAGGTGCTCCAAAATATCATTCTTTTTTATAGCTGAATAATATTCCAGCGTGGTTGTGTGTGTGTGTGTGTGTGTGTGTATACACACATATACATCACATCTTTATCCATTCATCAATCAATGGAAACTCAGGCTGCTTGTGTATCTTGGCTATTGAAATTAATGCTGCTATAAACATAGAGTTGCATGTACCCCTTTAAATTAGTGTTCCTGTATTCTTTGGGTAAATACCTCGTAGTGCGATTGCTGTATCATAATGTAGTTAGTCCTATGTTTAACTTTTTGAGGAACCTCCATACTGTTTTCCACAGTGGCTGCACCAGTTTGCATTCCCACCAATAGTGCACAAGTGTTTCTTCTTCTCTACATCCTTGTGAACACCTGTTGTTTCTTGTGTTGTTGATTTTAGCCACTCTGATAGGTGTGAGGTGATATCTCATATTGGTTTTGATTTGCATTTCCCTGATGATAAGTGATGATGAGCATCTTTTCATGTGTCTGTTGGCCATCTGTATATCTTCTTTGGAGAAATGTCTGTTCATGCCTTCTGCCCATTTTTCAGTTGGATTGTTTCTTTTTTGGATGTTCAGTTTTATAAGTTCTCTATATTTTGGATAGTCACCCTTTATCTGATAGGTCTTTTGCAGATATCTTCTCCCATTCAGTAGGTTGCCTTTTAGTTTTGTTGATTATTTCTTTGCTGTACAGAAGCTTTTTATTTTGATGTAGTCCCAGAAGTTAATTTTTGCTTTTGTTCCCCTTTCCTCAGGAGACATATCTAGAAAGAAATTGCGATGGCTGATGTCAAAGAAGTTACTGCCTGTGTTCTCGTCTAGGATTTTTATAGTTTCAGGTCTCACACTTAGGTCTTTCATCCATTTTGAATTTATTTTTGTGTATGGTGTAAAAAGTGGTTTCATTCTTCTGCATGTTGCTGTTCAGTTTCCCCAACATCATTTATTGAAGAGACTTTTTCCCATTCTTTCCTGCTTTGTCGAAGATTAATTAACCATATAACTGTGGGTTTATTTCTGGATTTTCTATTCTGTTCTATTGATCTATGTGTCTATTTTTGTGCCAGTACCATAATGTTTTGATTACTACAGCTTTGTAATATAACCTGAAGACTGGAATTATGATGCCCCCAGCTTTGTTTTTTCTTTTACAAGATTGGTTTGACTCTTTGGGGTCTTTTGTAGTTCCATACGCATTTTAGGATTGCTTGTTCTAGTTGTGTGAAAAATGTTGTTGGTATTTTGATAGGGATTGCATTACACATGTGGATTGCTTTGGGTAATATAGCCATTTTAACAGTATGTGTGCTTCCAATCCATGAGCATGGAACGTCTTTCCATTTCTTTGTGTCATCTTCAGTTTCTTTCATCAGTGTCTTATAGTTTTCAGCCTTTCACCTCTTTGGTTAGGTGTATTCCTAGGATTCTTATTATTTTGGGTGCAGTTGTAAGTGGGATTGTTTTCTTAATTTCTCTTTCTGCTGCTTCAGTGTATAGCAATTAAACAGATTTTTGTAGATTGATTTGGTATCCTGTGGCTTTACTGAATTCATTTATTAGTTCTAGCAGTTTTTGATAGAGTCTTTAGGTTTTTCTACATATAGTATCATGTCATCTGTATAGAGTGAAAGTTTTACTTCTTCTTTACCAAGTTGAATGCCTTTTATTTCTTTTTGTTGTCTGATTGCTGTGGCTAGGACATCCAGGACTATGTTGAATAAAAGTGGTGAGAGTGGACATCCTTGTCTTGTTCCAGACCTTAAGGGAAAAGGTCTCAGGTTTTCCCCATTAAGGATGTTGTTAGTTGTGGATTTTTCATAGATGGACTTTATTGTGTTGAGGTATGTTTCCTCTAAACCTATCTTGTTGAGGGTTTTTACAATCAATGGGTGCTGTACTTTGTCACATGCTTTTTTTTTTTTTTTTGCAACTATCGAAATGATAATCGGTTCTTGTCCTTTTTCTCACTGATGTGATGTGTATCACATTGATTGATTGATTTGATTTGTGAATATTGAACCACACTTGCAACCCAGGAATAGATCCCACTTGATTGTGGTGAATACTCTTTTAATATATTGTTGAATTTGGTTTGCTAGTATTTTATTGAGGATTTTTGCATCTCTGTTCATCAGGAATATTGCTTGATAGTTCTCTGTTTTAGTGGAGTCTTTGTCTTATGGCCATTCTTATCATTGCTCCTTGTCGCTTCAAATCAGACTCCCTGCTTGGTCACCTGAACCTTCTTCCATCCTTGTCCTTCCCTCAAAGGTTCAAGACTGGTATGAGTGTGCCCTTCTTGTTCCAGAGCCTATTCTGGACTGTTCTTTATTCCCATCTCCCATTCTTCCCTCCCAAAGCATATCAAACTTGGCCTATGTCTTTCCTTTCCAGCCTTGTGTTTGCCCTTTTGCATTGATGACATTTTCAGCTTCTTCAAATCCCTGAACTCTTCTCTAACTCTTCTCATTGCTAAGTTTGGGGAACAGACATCTCCTCCAATCCTACTTTGGGTTTTGGGGTCTCATCCTGTGTTAACCTATATAGGCTATGGTGGGAGAGGTAGAGGGGGAGTAATTTAACAAATACCCCATGAGATCCAATTTTAAAATCTTTCACTTATTGTAGCTAATTTGGGAAGTAGCAAGCTCATTTTATGGATTAAATTTATATATCAACTAAATACATAAAAATAAATACCTATATATAAAATTACTTCATTACCAAATTAATTTTCTTCCAGACTTCTGCTTGCTAAGATAAGAATTTTCCCCCTCTAAGACGTTAATAATAACTCACTAAGGAAAATGCAAAATCTGCCCCTCGTAAAAAAGCCTTTAACATGGATGGGATGGAGGGCCAAGCCAAAAGGGAAAAAATAGGAAATTTGAGAAATAAGAGAAATATATTTCAGAATTAATACTTTTCAGATTATATATCTATGTAGTAAGCTCTCAGCGTTTTATGGGGCAAACAGAAGTTCAATGACAATGTTAGTTAGGTAGTTAAAACATACAGGAGGCCAAGCCTAGTTGTTAGTCCTATACAGGTATTACTGAAGGGTCACTTTGCTCAGGGAACTCAAGCAAAAAGTCTGTTTTTAAAACTTTTCTAAATGATAAAACATTATTAGAATTGAGTGAAATTTTTCTACTACAAGTAAACTCTTCATCAAAAGGAATTAAGAATCACTTATCCTTATATAATTGGACTAGATTTTTTTTTTTTTTTTGTGAACAATAAAAAATGGTTACTGCCTGCATTGTTTTCACCCTGGGGCTTATTGGTCATAAAGCACTCTAAAAACAAATTAATTTGTAGAGCTTATTTTGACAAGAAGTAAATACAAAGGTAAAGCAAAGTTTGTATAGTGCTATTATCATGGCCTCTTGGGTGTAATTTATGTATAAAGAAAATAAAAGGGCAAACATAACTTTCAATCTGATTGCCTGTAAAGAACTTAATTGAAAACAGTTTTCTTCTTTTAAAAAGTGATTTATTTTAAATGTGCTTTTAAGAACAAAGGTCTTATTGATAACCATTTTAAGTGTATTATCTCAATGTGGGATTTAAGTAAAAGGTCAAATCTTGTAGAGGTATTTTTGGTATGACTCAGTTCTGGTCACAAACTGTATCAAGAAAATGAAATTAGTTAACATTTTCAAGTCTGAGCACTTGTCTACAGAGGCAGCAAATGTGCCTACATAGGCACCACTGCCCGCCCCCCCCCCGCCCCGCCCCCATTACCACCACCACAAATACAGACTTCAAGGAGAGAACTTTGGTTAAGAAACATGGAAAACAAAAAAATTCAAAATGCTACTTTGTCAATGTTCTTTAGGTAAGATAGTATTATATGATGGGAAAGCCCTGGATTATGTTTCACTAGAAGAATAAACTTAATTCATATATGTGATTTTTGCAGTGTGGTCGGATGAATCAGATCTTTTTTGCTTGAAAAAAAATTTTTTTTGCTTGAAATTATTTGCATTTATTCAACATATTCAATTAAAAGGCCCACATTTTATTTCAGCAAAGCTAATGTGGAATTTTTTTTTTTTTTTGGTTTTTTTTTTTTGAGAGACAAAACATGGGGGGGGGGGGGGGGCGCAGAGAGAGAGGGAGACACAGAATCTGAAGCAGGGTCCAGCTCTGAGCTGTTAGCACAGAACCCAATGCAGTGCTTGAACCCACAAACCGTGAGATCATGACCTGAGCCGAAGTCAGATCATTAACCAACTGAGCCACCCAGGCGCCCTGCTAATGTAGAATTTTTAATTTAACATTTAACTCCTGTCTGGTAGTTAATATTTCACCCCTAGGACCTTCAGCCTCCATCTCTGGAACATCTGTGGCTTGCCTTTTTCCTGGATACAGTGTGACTCGTAGAAGTAGTTTATTGGCCAAATGAGAGGCACACACCCTGTCGGTCATAGCAGGGCAGGCTCCGTTTGCTGATGGGCTGTGGGACTCAGCACTCAACAATATTTAGTCATTCAGCTCCTTTCCCAAGGAATAAGCCCCAAATATTCTAGTAATTAACCTTTGCTTGTCTGGAGGTTCAGCAGGGGCAGGGAAGGAAGGACCTTCTTTTCACTTTCCTTCTCAGTCCTGCAGCTCTCCGCAGCTTCATAAATGATACTTCAAGTGTGTACTAAGGAAAGAGCAAGTGGGACTCAGGTCCCTAGAAAGAAAGCACTACTTGATAAAAGCTCTGAGCAACCTAAAATATTAAACAACCAGAGTCTCTTATTCCCTAACTTTTTCCTGATGGGAACGTTTTTACCGTTGGACTTCATTGTCTTTATCCCATTTCCTGACCTTGAAGTGGCTGAAAGGAAGTGCTTTCCTTTAGGAGTCTGAGGGGACCAACGGATGCTAAAGCAGCCTGATGGCCAGCGGGGCCAGGAGGTTGGGCAGCAGCTAAGACCTCCAGGCCTTTGCGTTTCTGATAACTTCTGCCTTAGATGTGAGAGATACTTCCAGGCTCTTCCTGAATTTCCATTGTATGCTTCGGCAAACAAATGCCAATCTTGACTCTTTTCCATTTAAAATAGTTCTTCCACTTTCCGTGTGGATTAGCGTCAGAAATACTGTTTTATGTTGTCCTAGATTCTGCTTCCAGCTTGCTCATTCTCCATTATCCCTTCTTCCTTGCTAGCAGAACTCTGGTTTTCTTCATATATTGGCAGCCACATGCCTAGCCCTAAGCAGTTTCATCCTGACTGGTCTAGGCTAATTCCAGTCTAGGACACTGGAATATTTTCCCCAGTGTCCCTTGGAGCTAGAAGTGGCGAAGTAACCTAGTTCTGACCAGTAAGACTTAAGCAACACAAGTCCACCGGGAGGAGAGAAGTGGAGAGGGTCAAGAGAAGGAAGATTCCTAGGAAAGTTTCTGTGCTCCTGTTAAAAGGGTACAGAAATGGCTGGGTTTTTTGTCCCTTCATCTTGGCTTGAATGTAAATGTATTGCCTCGAGTTGGGGCAGCCATTTTGTGACCATGAAGTACAGGCCTGACTGTTCATTATGTGAGAAAGATATACCCCCACTCACATAAGTTACCCTCGCTGGAAGATTTCATTACTTGGCACAGAATTTCTTTTCTTTTTTTAAGTATACTTTTATTATTATTTTTTAATTTTTAAAAAAAATGTTTATCTTTTAGAAAGAGAGAGCACAAGCCAGAGAGGGGCAGAGAGAGAGGAAGGCAGAGGATCTGAAGTGGGCTCCATGTTGACAACAGAGAGCCCACAGAGAGCCTGTTTTGGAGCTTGAACCCTCAAACCGCGAGCTCATGACCTGAGCTGAAGTCCGACACTTAATCGACTGAGCCACCCAGGCGATCCTCAGCACAGAATTTCTAATTGATACACACAAAAATTCTAAGATGTGCAAAGAAAGTATAGTTTCTTTATATATTTTGTAACTGATTTTACCTACTTTCTGAGCTTTCAAGGTCAGAAATGATGGTGGAGAAGGTGGTAGTAGACACTGACATCAATTAGCGGTAATTTATTTTGGGTAAGTGACCCAGTTGTTTAATTTTCCTTCCACTTCCCCGTACCTCTCCAAGATGACATTGGGAGAAAATGGGTACAGGTTCTTAAGCATTGGGAGGCTCAGCTGGCTTCCGATGGCTTATCAGAATTGCTAAATTTTGGGGAATTTTGTACATCTCAGTTTTTATACACCATCTTTATTAACAATTAAGTTCTATCAACTTACAATTAAAGAAGTAATATTAAAAAGAAAGTAAGATTCAAAACTCATCATTTCCTAACTATTGAATGACATTATCCATACAACTGAAATTATTTATTTTATCTGTAAGTGGAAATATCTCATCTCTTCCCAACTCCGAGTTCAATGGTGTAATGTTAGTAGCTTCAAGTCTGTCTTGGTGGGAGTATTCGCACCATAGAAATCTCCACGTGCTACAAACTATGGCTTTTCCTCTCTGGAGAGTCCATGGTTGAAACATTTACTAGAGCACTGTGGTCTTAAGTGACTTTAAGTTCTGAGCAGAGAGGAGGCTTCAATTCCACACATGTAGGCCCTTGTGCTCTCCTTTGTTCTCCACACCAATGTCACTTATCTGCAGGTCACTAACAGTCCTCTGGTATCTACTTCCTGTGAACTTGGGTCTCTCTCATTCTCAGTTCTTCTGCTTGGTTTTCCCTAGATAACTTGACTCACCTCATCTCTGGCTGGTGCAGACATGCTCCTGAGGCCTGCCGGGATTCTCATTTATTCTTAGATGGGGTGGTTTTCTCCATGGTCCTTGGCTATAGGGTCTCTTCACTGCTGCTTGGCAACTTCCTTGGAAATTCACCAGGAATCCTTCCATGGGGGCACATGGGAATTTCTGGATTCCTTCCTTGCCGCATGCAAGCTGAGGAAGACTTAGGGGTGTTACCTCAGACTTTCTTTCTTCTAATCACACCATTTTTCCTCTCATGAGACTCGTCCATATTAGTGTGGAAGTCATTCTGGGATGCAGTTTCCTCCTGGAGTTCCAATAGGAAGTGGGGACAGAAACCCCTCTACTTTTTTTTTTTTTTTTTTTAAATTTTTTTTAACGTTTATTTTTGAGACAGAGAGAGATAGAGCATGAACGGGGGAGGGTCAGAGAGAGAGGGAGACACAGAATCCGAAACAGGCTCCAGGCTCTGAGTGGTCAGCACAGAGCCCGACGCGGGGCTCAAACCCACGAACTGTGAGATCGTGACCTGAGCTGAGGTCGGACGCTTAGCCGACTGAGCCACCCAGGCGCCCCCAAACCCCTCTACTTTTACCTCAGCCTTTACCTAATAATATCTCATGTTGAGATTTAGGCCTAAGGCAAAGAAACCATGCCATGCTTGTCTCCCTGCTTATATCTCTTATTTAAGGTCACCATTCACTGCAAGGTTTTAACTTCTCCTTCTGGTTGGTAGGAAATATTTCTAAATCCTGTCCTCCTTCCTGAGGAAGGAGTTGCTTTTTCCCTTTCTCTGAGGCCATAATGGCGGAAAGGCTGCAAAAAACCTTAATAGAAGAGAATGAATTAAAAATACATCTGTAGGTGTAAAAAACTATCCCCATCGTGCTTATTCATATGAGTCATCCTGCCCAGCCTTTCGCTTCTCAGAACTCCATTAATTACTCCGAGGTTCCACAAATCTGAGAGTAAGGACTGAGGTGAAGAATAACAGACAGACATTTGTCACTGAAAAAGAATGAGTAGTTGCATTACCCTTGATATAATTAACACTTAAAAAGAGATCTTTTGCAATTAGTAAAATCTTTGAATCCTTTTGGATACTAGAAATAAAATTGGGGGTTAAAAAGAACAAAATGGCCTTGAAGAGATTCAAATATACTGTTGCAGAGACAAGTTTAGGAGCTAGGCAAAGTATATTGCCAATGTTTTGCTATCTCCCCTTGTAACAGCTCTCCCAGTGCCCCTGACACCTTTGTGCCTTCAACAGAGTCCCAGCCATTTGTCAATCAGTCCCTCCCATTATTGTTAATGGATTAAGATGTCACCACGTCCTTTGTTGCATTTAAGACCTTGAAAATATGCTTTTATTCTTTCTAATTATCAATAACAATTCATGTTCGTTTTAGAAAATATAGATAAACATAATAAAAGTCACTTACAACTATTGCCTAGAGACAGCCATCGTTGTGAGCAAATACCATGAAATACATCCTTCGTTCACCATTCTTCTACAAATGACTTTAATGGCTGAAGATCATAGGTCACATTCACTTTTATCAGTTATAAATAACAACATATTCATGGGTTAACAATCATTTCAAAACCATTTACTGACATTCAGAACCTGCTGACAAGATGAGGAAGATACTTTTGTCTGGGAGGTCATCCTGGTGCATCTGAAATCACTCCAGGCCTTTGTTGTTTTGCTTCTCAAACTCAGAAATCTTTGCCTCCTCTTTTACTTCAGTCAAAATCCTCTCTGTGTTTTAGGGTCCATTGGACCCTAAAACTCCTTCAAATTTCCTGCTATTATTGCTCTTCCCTCTCCCTGAAGCCCTTATTATGTCTTTGCTCACACAACACTCATTTGTACATTTTCTCAAATTGTTGCCAAACTCTCTGTGTCATAGAAATGTTTAGGGCAGGGGCGCCTGGGTGGCTCAGTCGGTTGGGCATCCGACTTCGGTTCAGGTCAAGATCTCGCGGTCCGTGAGTTCGAGCCCTGCGTCGGGCTCTGTGCTGACAGCTCAGAGCCTGTAGCCTGTTTCAGATTCTGTGTCTTCCTCTCTCTCTGACCTTCCCCCATTCATGCTCTATCTCTCTCTGTCTCGAAAATGAATAAACGTTAAAAAAAAAAAAGAAAAAAAAAAAAAAGAAATGTTTAGGGCAGAAAGGGCTTTCATGATCACCCAGTCTATTTGAACAATGAGGCCCAGAGATCTTGTTATTACAAAGATTCTATGGCTGGGATTAAATCTGCATTCTCCTGATTTCCAATCCAGCTTTTTGGTATTTCAAATTCTACCTCTTCATTTGTGAACCTAGCTAATAAGCTTTAAATACAAGGAGCCATTAGTATATTTTCCCTTTTTTAGGATGAGGAAACTGAGGCTATAGCTGAGTAATTCAACACAAGGTCAATTGTAATTGTAATTGCAAACTGGTTTCTACCAACTTGTTTTCAAACAGTGCACTCAGGCCACTGACTCCAGTATTCCTGCTTTTAACTCACACGAGACCAATTTATGGCGATGCCATAATTTCAGAGAAGAGAGTTAGATGAGGACTGCAGACTGGGTTTGACGCACTGGAAAATGTTGACTTTTTCCATGGGGAACTTTGATATGGGAGTAGGATTGGGAGCAAAATTATGACTTGGTTGTGAATGAAGGGCAGCCACAGGGTGGTTTGAGGACGAGGTGGAACTGAGGAGAGGCTTGCTTTATTGATGGCTGGTTTGGATGGGGAAGACTCAAGAAGTGATGAAACATCTTAGAAAGGCAAAGCAAGGATGGGACCAAAATGCAAGTGAAGTGACTGGTCCTGGAAAGGACTAGGATACTTTTGTTTTTGGACAAGAAGGAAATGGAGAAGATGGGTGAAAATAAAACATGAAAGGTGGAAGGGATGGAAGTTGTGGATGACTGTTTTTGTTTTGTTTTGTTTCTGGAAGTTAGGCAGCAATGTTGTCTTAGGATAAAGGGGCTAGGGTTGGGGCAGGGGACTTGAAGAACATGGAACAGCTTTAGAAGTGCTGCTAAAGGGAAACACAGTAGAGGAATATTTAGAGAAGAGCAGAGATTGGAGCTCCTAAATTCGTAATTAAGGTTATCAACATAGTTTTGTGATTCTCTCCAAGAGTACCAGAACTCTCAGAATTGGGGAAATCAGAGAGTTTCTGGGGATTATCAGGAGAGGGGATGGAAGAATAGGACAGCAGAGCAAGAGAATGGAGATGTTGATGAGAACACCATTGAAGTGATTGACTGGGAATCATTGTCTGTGTTATTGATGGGTTCAGAACTCGTTACAGATCTATCTCATATTTGTTTACATTTTTGTCATGCCCAGTGACAGAGGACACATAGGTGAACTTATGTGTTCGCCTCAAACTGCAAAAGTCCACTTTATCCACTCTCCAACCCTCCCTGCAAATCTTGGTTCTGGAGAAGAGGGAAGGGAGGTCCCCAGCGAAGGCTACGTTTTACTTTCCCTCTCATTCAGTGGTAGTGGGTGGATATCGATGGAAGGGTAAAGGGAAGATTTTTGTCAGCCACCTATGGAACGAACCCCTAGAGTGCTGAGTCACTCTCTTCAGGATGGAAAGAGACAGCATGTCTTTCAGCTGATGCTAGCAGTGACATCATTGTTAGAGTGTGCTTCTGTTAGATCAAGAGGCCCAAGGAGCTCAAGGGAAAGCACAGGGGCTCATTTTTATGAGGCTAACTGGGAATAGCCATGGTTCTTATCAATTGCCACCTGCCATCAGCTGTTTTCTCTCCACCTGGTTCCAAGCAATCTAACACACTTATTAAAAGTTCAAACCGGCACTTACATCACCATCATAACATTGCTTACAATTCTAGGCCTAAAGGGTTTTACTAATTTAATCAGTAGTCTGGTGATCAAAGGGAGAGGGTTCATTACATGGGCATTGAGCCAAAGAAACAGTCTCATGAGGGATTTTCCTGGCATTTCCTCTGGCCACAGGTATGGAAGGAAGAAGTGTCAGGAAGGGTTGATAAGCTGGGAGTAAAGGCGGCAGTTGACGGGTTAGACGTTTGATGAGGTGGAGGAAGAGGTTTAATGGGAGAGGTAGCAATGTAAGACTGTATAGTCAGAGAGCAGGATTTTCAGGTTTATGTTTTAGGTGCATTCTGAGCCAGTGTTGCAAAGAGAGGAGAACATGAACTTGGGAGTCTGACCAGCATGGTTTAGAATCCTAGCCCCTGCTATCTCTAAATAGCCTCCCTATAGGTCTGTTGTGAAGGTTACAGATAACGAGGCAAAGGTACAGATATGGTGCCTGGCACCCCGTGAATACTGAGGAAATCAGATTGGCCAGGTCATCAACATGAACACTGAAGTTAGCCAGATGTTGGCAGGACTCTAAGAGAGAGAAAGACTTAGAGCCAGATGCCAAAGCCTTCAGGCAGCCCCGGGGAGGCTATGGAAGAGAATGGTATTACAGAATAGCACATGCTTCAAAGGAAGAGGCTTTTCAGGAAAGATAGAACAGCACTGGTTTGGAATAGACCTTGAGGAGTGTGGGGGATGGCCTTTTCGGGGCCTTTTCATAGCATGAGTCTGGAGGAATGTGCTATCTCCTCCAAGTCACTCAAAGGCGTTTTCTACTACTGAATCCCAGGGCCGATCCAGATTCATCCTGCCTCGCAATTTTTCTTCTTCTCCTTCTTCTCCTTCTTCTTCCTCTTCCTGCTTTTCTTCCCCCTCCCTCATGAACGATGACATGGTGGTCATTGTTCCTTTCTCTGGGACCTCCTTCCTTGCTGGTCTTCCCCAGGCGCAATCTACCCAAGACCATTATGGATTGAGGTAATTGATTCACCTGCTTGATATAGAAGAAGGGTCAAAGGCTGTGACTTGATCCAGCTTACTCATTACCTCCTTCCCCACAGGTACTTTCTTTGGGAGAAACACTACTCCTTTTGGCTAGAGCAGGTGTCCTTCACTCTTGCCCCCTTTCTTGCTCCCACTTACTCCTTTCTGTTTCTTCTTCAGCCCCTCTTTCAAGCTCCCCGTCCTTGTGATCTGCACCTTCCATTAGGCAGTGCTGCTCCCATCCTCTGGAGGGGGAGATTCCACCCCTCACCCTTTTTTTGTGTCTTCTGCACTTCAGCTCATCAGGCTTGTTGCAGCTAATGTAATGCCCTTGCTGGGGGGTCAGGAAAGACTCAGGCCTTGTTGCATGCAGGAGGCTTGCCGGTTTCTAGAAATGGGAACTCATCAATCCTTTCTCCGATGGGGCCTGAGGCCTGGGTGTACTTAGATGAGGACCACTCTGACGGGCCCTAAGAGCAGCTATCAGGCTCTCCCTGAAAGTGTGAGCGGGTCCTGTCTTGGCAGAGGCATACAGGTTACTGTTTTGTTTGTTATCCCTAGGATCATTCTGTAAGAGAAGTACCTGTATGCTCTGTGTGTGTGTGCATGTGAAATTCTTAGAGCTTCCCTGTTTATTGAGAAATAAAACTGAAAACCACCGCAAGCTCAGATTTATATTCCGAAATCACATCCATTCTGAGAGAGCCTAAGGTTCAGCCACAGTTTTTTTTTTTGTAGGCAGGCACTGATACACTTTACTTTTCCTTTACTGAAGCAAAAAGGCACAGGCAGATTAAGAATTTACGGTAAAACAAACTATTGGAAGCATTACACTCACTAGAATTTCACACATTTAATTTTGTTATTTTTACTTTCTTACATCAGGCCTTTTAAATCCTGGAAGGAGAGCAGACATTTGGGACTTTTTTTTTTTTTTTTCCTTCCTTCTGTTCTGTTTGGAAATAAGTTCCTTTAGTGTGACAGTTCAGACAAGCTGTTTGGACTGCCACTGTGGAGTGCCCCAGAGGGGGGCAGGGATTTTGTGTTTAAGGTGTTGACTTGTGTCCGGAATGCCACTCGGTCATCTCCAGTGGAATACAGTGAGAAGGCACAATTGGAATCTGAGCCACAAGGAATAGCCAGAGTCCTCCAGGCAGAAGTCATATTTTTAGATTTGTTTACTTATTTAAACTAGGTTCCAGAGGCCGGGCTCTTGTAGTCACTCCTATCATTTGAGTGACACTTGAGGACATACCTGGACGCACAGGTGTGGCTGGTGGCTCCAGCAGGCTGGCCTGTCAGAGTTACTTAGGTCGGCGTTGGGCATCTAAGTGGAAACATTTGCTGTATCTCAGATGGGCGGGCAGATGCTTTAATTCACTACTGTATGTTTTTGCTGGAATAATAATACCCCATGTCACATATGAGGTTTGCCTGCATAGAGCAGTGGTCAGAGTGGGAGCCTGTGGGGTTGGCCTGCCTGGGTTTGGACACTGGTTTTATTCCGTATTAGACAAATCACTTAGCCCTTTGGTGCCTCTGTTTTTCCAGGTATAAAAGGGATTATGGCACCCACTTGTTAGCATTGTTATAACGATGAAATGAGGTAATACCTAAGAAGTGCTGAGGGTGGTGGCTGAGACATGGAAGAAGCTCAGTAAAGCTGCTGTTATCATGACATCTAAAAGCACTTGAGAGTCAATGCTCTCGATCCTGTGTTAGGCAAAATGGTGGGACAGGCTAAGTATGATGTCTACCTAAGAGTTCTCTTAGACAGGCTTTTTTTTTTTTTTAATTTTTTTTTTTTAACGTTTATTTATTTTTGAGACAGAGAGAGACAGAGCATGAACAGGGGAGGGGCAGAGAGAGAGGGAGACACGGAATCTGAAACGGGCTCCAGGCTCTGAGCTGTCAGCACAGAGCCCAACGCGGGGCTCGAACTCACGGACCGTGAGATCATGACCTGAGCCGAAGTCGGACGCTTAACCGACTGAGCCACCCAGGCGCCCCAAGATAGGCTATCTTTTGTCACTCTCTTCTCTGCATCTCCCCTCATGCCCTGTCTCCAACTTGGGGTATTGACCTTCTTCTTCACTCAATAACTCTCCGTGGCTCTCCTGAGAAGCCAGCCACCCTGAGCTGTAAATTTCCCAGGATTATCAAGTAACACCTAAAATGCATCTTATTAAAGTTATTCAGCTCACATTCTGCCAGACAGATTTTTGGTTTGTAAACTCCTCAGGCATTTGTATATCTTATATACACGTTTGTGTCAGTTGCTTTAGCTATTCAGATTGCTTTCTTCTGAATGCCTAGAAGAGATCTGATTCTGAAGGTCTGGGGGTTTTGTTTGTTGAGCAAAGGGGAGGAACGAAGGTGCATTTTGGAATGTGGTTCTCTGGAGGAGGGTTGGTTTGGGTAGGGTGCTGTAGTGGGGGCTATGGCTTATAGGCAGCATGTGGGCCTTGAGTATCTGAGGGCCAGAGAGGAGAAAAGGGGAGACAGGTTAGGGTTCAGAAGAGAGGTGAAAGCCTGCCAGAAATAGCAGAAGGCAGAGTGACTGTCCCTGGACAGGCCTGGGTCAGACCTCAGCTCTTTTACCTAATAGCTCTACAGGCAAGTTATTTCATTCCCCAATGATGGGGGTTTTTCTGTTCTGGGCTCTAATCAAATGTCCGATGCTATGAGTTAATTTCAGTAGTTTAATGTTTTACATATTTCCAAAGAAGAGTAGGAATTTGGAAAGTGAATCCCTTTTCTTTTTTAGTGTTTTATGCATTTCTCCTTTCTGGTGTTAAAGGTGGATAGATCAGTTTATTATTTTGCTAGGGCTGCTATAACGAAGTGCCACAAACTGGGTGCCTTAGAGTGACAGAAATTTATTGTCTTACGATTCTGGAGGCCAGAAGTCTGAGGTCAAGATGTCAGTAGTGTTCCTTCTGCAGGCTGTAGGGAGAAATTTTTTCCATGCTTCTCTCTCTTAGTTCTGGTGGTTTCCTTCTTCCTCCATGTTTTCACATTTGTCTTCCCTCTATGCCTGTCTCCCTGTCCAAATTGCCCCTTTTTATATGGACACCAGTTACGTGGATTAGAGGCCCATCTACTACAGTATGACCTCATCTTAAGTAACTAATTGCATCTGCAATGACCCTATTTCCAAATAGGGGTCTGACATACTGGGGGGTCAGGACTTCAACATATGGATTTTTGGGGGGATACCATTCAACCGATACCACTCAACCCCTAACAGGAGGCTTGAAAGTAGTCTTTGTGCATCTGGGCTCATATGACAAGGACCAATTTTCTATAAATTCTGTTCTCTTGTTGGAGGTGATAGACTGTGAGACCTTCCCTCTGAGGTGTCTGCATATTATACTTCATCTGCACTATGACAATTCTTTGGTGCTGAGGCATTATCAGATGAAGATTTTAAGAATTTTTTTCCCATGGGTCATTCCTCTTGGGGTAGTTGTATAACTTAAAACAGAAAATTACTTTCTTAACTAATTGATAAATATAATTTAATATTGCTAAACGTCAGATGATAGCATAAATTTTGGGATGTCTTCACGAGAGTGAAGCATGGGCAAGTGTAGACTATATTGGGTAAGTCTAATACTATCTCCTGGTTCTCTGGAAGCAGCTGTTTCTTTCTCATACATTTGACCTGGTATTCCTGGGCTCATTTGCATACATAATTTTACATTTGAAATTTTGGCATTAAGCAGACTGTAGGGGAAGGAAGGGCTTTTCATCTTACCCATTGGTTTCTATTTGTCTACGCCTCTGGACTGCTCTCAAGAAGAGGGCATCTTATTGGGCTAAATGTAGGGTCTGCTCACCAGACTTTGGATTTGAAGAAGATAGTTGGTACCCACAAGAAAACAAAAGAAACCAAACAAAACCTAGAGCCCCTAGAAAATAATAGTAAGTTTAAGGAAGCATGCTGCAGAAAATAACATGGAAGAACCATTTGGAAATATATCTAATTTAATCTTATTATGAACTTCTTACGACTAAGAAATTCCTTCAAGTGAGTGAAACACAGCAAATTTTATTTATTTATCTATAAAAAAATTTTAATGGTTATATATTTTTGAGAGAGAGAGAGAGAGAGAGAGAGAGAGAGAGAGACAGAGCATGAGCATGAGCATGAGCAAGGGAGGGGCAGAGAGAGAGGAAGACACAGAATCTAAAGCAGGCTCCAGGCTCTGTGCTGTCAGTATAGAGCCTGATGCGGGGTCCAAACTCACAAACCACGAGATCTTGACCTGAGCTGAAGTCAGACACTTAACTGACTGAGCCACTCAGGTGCCCTGAAACACAGCAAATTTTAAAGAGCTTTTTAAGCTTCTTTGACTGAAGAATTATATTGGGGATTTATTCAGGGGAGATTACTGAACAAGTTAATATGGATTAACTGGAACATTAAATGAATATTCTTCATTTCAGTGCTCTTTATAATAACCAAAACCCAGAAATCAATAAAAGGCAATCAGTTAAATAAATTATTTGATGGCTTGTCCCTTTACTGGAAAGTTATGTAGTTATTAAAATGATGATGTGGAGTCTTTAACATTGACATACATTTATAATTAATTGCTAAGGTTACATAATTGTATATATAGATGAAATATTTTTATGGGAAAAGTTGTTTTCATAAGCCTAGGAAAAAGGTATAGAGGGATATATGGCAAAATATTGATAGTGATTATCCTAGGAGATTGGGTTTTTAATTATTTTCTTTTTTTTTTTAATTTTAGAGAGAGTGAGAGAGAGAGCACTTGTGCACATGAGTGGGAGAGGGAAGAGGGAGAGAGAGAAAATTCAAAGCAGGCTCCATGCTTAGCATGGAGCCCGACCCAGGGCTTGATCCCACAACCCTGGGATCATGACCTGAGCTGAAATCAAGAGCTGGACACTCAACCGACTGAGCCACCCAGGCGCCCCTTTAATTGTCTTCTATTATATATTTTTCAATGTTTTCAGGATTTTTTGCAGTAAGTGTGCATTATTTTTATAATAAAAATGACAAGTCCATATAAAAAACTACCATTGGAGGTTCTGGATGGCTACTTGACATTTTTTTCCCCAACTCTGTAGCTCTTGAACAACTGGCCTCATTTAGATTCTGACATAATAAACACTTTTGATCATGAGGTTTACATTTAAAAAAGCTCAAGGACTCCCTATTGCTGCCAAAACAGTGTAAAGCCCATCTGCCTGGTGAGTGCTGATCTTCTCTAGATTGCTGATCTTGATTAACCTCCTGGGTTTGATTGAGCCCATCTGGAGTAAGTCCAGAAAAGTTTCTACCAAGTTTTCAAAAAAGATGTGACTATCTGCTTGCGAGGTTTTTGAAGACTATGGATCAGCCCAGAGCACTAGCATATCAGACCCTGCAGGAGGACGCTATTCCAATTGTCTGCTCTTTAACACCTTCATCAAAGGTTGGCTGCGAAAGGTGGTATTTATGGTAGAATTCATCTTTTCTTCTCGATGCTACAAGTTCTAATGCTTGAATCAAGCCAAACCAACAAAATTCCCATTCATGGACTGTATTTTCTTTTTCTTTTTCTTTTTCTTTTTTTTTTTAACGTTTACTTATTTTTGAGACAGAGAGAGACAGAGCATGAACAGGGGAGGGGCAGAGAGAGAGGGAGACACAGAATCTGAAACAGGCTCCAGGTTCCTAGCTGTCAGCACAGAGCCCGACGCGGGGCTCGAACTCACGGACCGTGAGATCATGACCTGAGCCGAAGTCGGACGCTCAACCGACCAAGCCACCCAGGCGCCCCGTGGAATGTATTTTCTAAGCTACTCATGAAATTATATTCATTGGTTGCATTTTAATATTATCCAAGAAAAATGGGACGTTTATTAAAAGTCCACAATGCTGTTGTCTCACAGCATTCCCAGAATTCCCCCAGGCCTTAGGGAATAACAGGAAGAGGACCAAAAGTCACAGAGTCTTATCTGTACCTTTAGCCTCTGCTTCTTACTGTGGTCAGTTTTGTTTTCTCTCTTTGTAGATGCACCCTTCTGAGCTTCTCTGATCCGGGTAGCCACTTGGCCCTAATTGAGCAGAATAAATAAGGTGGCTTGAGTAACCCCTACCCCCACCCCAAGGGTGAAGGAGAATGGCTAGGGTGAGGGAGAGAAGGAGGTGGGGGAATTGGGTACAGTTTTCAGAAAAGGGACATCTCTTTATTACACTCTAATATATATATATATATATATATATATATATTACATTTATTTATTTTTGAGAGACAGAGAGAGACAGAGCACAAGTGGGGGAGGGGCAGAGAGAGAAGGAGACACAGAATCCAAAGCAGGCTCCAGGCTCTGAGCTGTTAACACAGAACCTGACTTGGAGCTTGAGCTCACAAACCGTGAGATTATGACCTCAGCTGAAGTCAGATGCTTAGCCGACTGAGCCACCAGGTGCCCCGAGATAAAAACGTATTTTATTTACTTCTATTTTATCTATTCCAACCACCTTTGGAGGTGGTATCTAATTCTATCACCTGAGATTCCCTTTACTACAAGTTCTTGCTTTTTGGGATAATCATTCTTATGTCCTAGTTTTATTTATTTATTTATTTATTTATTTATTTATTTATAAAAAATATAAGGAGAAATAGGTGTAGAAAAAGATTTACTGCATTTTTGGTTTCAGTAGGAATGGTCTTGAGGGGACTGTCAGTGACATCACTGAATAATCTGGAGAAGTTTCATATGACAAAATTGCTTTAGAACATTGTGCTAAATATTAAATTGGAAAAGTAAATTTAACTGGTTGTTACTTTTCTCTGTAGCTCAGAAACAAATATAAAGCTCAACTGTAGCTATTATCCTAGGCTTCTATGTTGTGATATTTGTGTGTTTCTTTTTATTGGTCTAAAATCACCACTTTTACTTATATTTTCCCTAGTCTTGTTGCTCCTTTCTTATTTGATTATTGCATGTATTTTTTTATTGGAAGCACCTCAAATTCTTTAGGAGGGGGCAGTCATAAATAAAGACCAAGTTATTTTTTTTATTATAATAGAATTTATAAGGAGAAACTTAGTTCTTATTTCTGCTCATTAAGCATTTTTTTTCTTTGTAGCTGATTTTATATGGCCTACATAGGATAAATACTCTGCAACAATAAAGACCAAGTTTTTCATATTGAGTAAGAGCTTAATCCCCCCCCCCCCATTTATCTTTTCATGTCTACTTCAAGTTAGTTTTAAAATTGGTGCTTTTTGTAATCAAATCTAAAGGAGCTAGTAATTTGGAGATATCATATGGGAATAGAAAAGCGAGGGGAGACGTAGAGAAGCTTGTTTTATCACCCCATATATAACATTATTCCTAGGGTATCTGTCTATATTGCTGGTGCCCAGTATAATTCTGTGCATACTTTTTGCATGTAAAACTGTGAATCAACAGATAAAAGTTCTTGTCTCATGTTAATAAATGTCTGCTTGTGCATGTGATAAAATCTTTTTGATGCTCTTAAGTCATACAATGTCTTTTTAGTCACTCTATTATTTTAGTATAAAGCATAAATTGTATGTGTATGTATCTGTGGCATATATACACTTACAATAGGTATATTATACATATATATCATATAGATATTAAGGTCAGATATAACACCTGTCATCATAAGGATGTACCTAAATATAAAATCTCACATCCAGTAACAATTGTCAAATGCTTTTTTTTCCCCACCAACATTTTATCATTAAATTTTCAAACCTCCAGAAAAGGTGAAAGAATTTGATAGTGAACAGCCATATGCCCACCATTTAGATTCCATAACTAACATTTTACTATATTTGCTTTATCACATGTAGATCTCCATGTATCTATCCCTCTCTCTATTTACTAACACATCTTATTTTTTGGATACATTTTAAAGTAAATTGCAGACATCATAACACTTCATCCCTAGACACTTCAGCATTATCTTTAATTGGAGTTAATGATTTTCTATGCCTTTTTTTCCCCCTTTGAGGTGATAACTACATACAGCGAAATTTATAAATCTAAATGTACCAATGGAAAAGCTTTGATAAAGGTATACAACTGTGTAACCCAAACCACCATTAAGATATAGAACACTACTATCATTCTAGAAAGTTCCCTTCTAGCTCCTTCCCGGTCAGTTCCCATGCTTCACTCCCAAGGCAGCAATTGTTCTGATTTTTACTTACCATTGATTAGTTTTGTTTATTCTAGAACTTATAACTAGAATTAGACAACTGCTTTTGAAAATAAAAAAGTTTTGCTTTATTGTTAATACTATTTAAATTTCTGGGATAATTAAATGTGGCCCTTAGGGTCCTAAAGTGCATAGAGTCATAGATTATTGTCAAAATGGGGTATTACCCAGGACAGAACAGGAACTTACCCCTGGGTCTGGCTGACAAGAGATAACTTGAGCTATGTTCTTGGGCAAGTCACTTCCATTAAATTTTCTCCTTTGTGGAATGAAAAAGTGAAAAGCTTTTGGAAGGGAATCTAGTGAGCAATCAAATAAGCACAAGTTTGCGGTTGTCTGGGCAAAGATTATTTGTTAGTCATGGAGACACTTTGTTGGCTGGCTGCCTCCAGGGACAGGGACACATCCTGCAGAAAGAGGGAGGGGCAGGGGAACAATAGTGAACTCCAAGAAAGGGTGGGCAGGCCAATGACCACTTCACCGTAGGCACTTCTTTATTTCTCTTTTTTCTTCCTTTGCCTTCTCTGTCCTCTTGACCTTTAATTTCCTTTCTCTTCCTTTTCTGTTATTCCCCTGTAGCAGCTGAACATTCTGATCCCTTGTGCTTAAGGTTTTGCCTGTAGCTCCTACAGTCCACGAGACACTCTAGGCTTTGGGGTGTTTCTTCCCACAGCCCTCTGGAGAGCAGAACGACAGTTCTCCACACCCACGGGGTTGGTCTGCTCTGTTGTCCCACTTAGCAGGGCCGGGAATGGCGAGCTGCTAACCCGACTAGCTGTGAGTCAGCATTTCTCCCCACGGATGCAGGCCTGGGGAGAGACCCTGGGAGAGGATGTGGAGGAGGCACTTTCCTTTCCCAGACTGGAGATCAGACATCCCCAGGGGCAGGGCAGGCGGGAGTAGGGGGGTGTGGGGGGGAGGGGGGAGCCGGTCTCAGAATTATACACATTCATGTGCAAGTAGACATGAATTTGCAGGAATTAGTGTCACAATTCCAAAATGTGCTCTTAAAGTCTTAGGCTCTTAAAGCATTATTTAAAAATAAATTTTATATAGGTCTCAGAAGTTTGAGAAAATATGCCTACTAAGTATGGGAAAGAAAGAATGTATATGAACTAGTTAAATTACATTATCATGTCTAAAATGTATAAGGCAATTTTCAAAACATATTAAAATGGTTTAAAAACTCTTTGAGTGTTTTTTTTCCTGAACTTTTTTTCCTTATATTTAAACATTCAGTTTGATGAAAAGCTTTACACATAATAGACATAATAGGTATTCAGTAAGTTTTTGTTGGTCACAGGAAGTGCAATAAATTAAAGAGATCATAAGAGATTACTCTGTATTTAAGGAATTGAGATTTTCTGTTATTTTTAGCCTAAGAACAATGTGCACTTTTGAATTCCAAAATTCCTTATTACTGATTGGGAATTGTACTATTTTGCAAAAGCTGGTTGCCGTATAATATATGATGTTGAGATATCTAAATTTAGGCGTGATATATAGTGAATTAAGTGGCTTTTCTCTAATTTTGAATAAACACACTTAAAAAAAACCCCTCTGGTTTATCTATCTTCATGTAGCTTGCCTGCCTCACAAAGTTTATTTCAATACTCACTTAAAAGTAAATTCCTGAATTCTCACATTGTACAGAAATATCCCAGGAACCATTTCTGGGCTAAACAGGACTTTTACATCAGTTCCGGAGGCATAGTAATATATGCTTGAAGTTGGCTGTGGCTATAGCCAGTTTGCATTTCTGGATATGGTGACATGATTTTTAATTAGTCACAGCCACTGGTGAAGACAGATGACTAATTTTAAAATCCTCGGCAAACTCATTGGCATTGTATCCTGCTAACAGTCCTCACAATTACTCCTTTTGTCTAACTTAGATTTCTCTTGGTGAGATTTAGACTCATTTTGTCTGGTTCTGCCCTTGGTGGTGACTAACGCCAGCATTATCCCAACATCTGAACACTGCCAGGATACTGAAGCAGTAAGCTCTTCCAGAGGGCCTGATTTACCTTGGGGAACTAGCCTGGCCCCTCTGTCCTTGTTTCCTCTGTGGGGAACATGGAGTCTCTTTTCTTCAGAGCTGGTTATAGCCTAAGGCATATCTCTCAGTGGTGTGGCATGTGATTTCTTGGGCCTCTGGTGAGAAAGGTGGACTTCTTTCAGGATTGAGCTGCAAATATGTCAGCACCTCTCTTGGTACCAAACACCAGGAGGTAACAGAGTGGCATACCCCTAGAAATCCATATGTGCTCTAGGTAGAGCCAAACTTTCAGCACCAGGATCCTTAATTAATACCATAGGAAGATGATGTCTATGCAAACGGCTTCCCTTTTCCGTGTCCGGATTATCTCAGTTTAACATGAGTGCATGTGTTAAGAGACATATTATAGGAAGTGTGCTGAGATAAGAGAGTTATTGAAGTAACTAAGACAATTTATATCTAGAATAATGGAATGAGCTATGTCCTAGGCCATAAATCCAGGTGTCTTTGTTCTAAAATGGAACATGGCCCAATTAGAGTCCACTTTATTTAGAGTAATATGATACTGGGGAAATAATTTTTCTGCAAATCTCCTTAGAAATCAGGATGGAGTTCAGCCTAGTTAAAGTGTTGCTTGGAGACTTTCATAGAGAGTAAAGTAAAATTTCAGGATGCAACGTGGTACAACAGTCTTCAAATTGCTCAAAACACTGATGTACTGTAGGTGGGACCCAGCCATTTTGCCACTAAAATGTTGGAAAAAATGAGTGCCTTTTCTTGATTTTAAGAAAAAGAATTTCCCCAGCATTGTACGTTTTTAATTCCAACAATACTTTATTAAGCTTTGATATCTGAGCTGTGCTAGAATCTAGTGTAAGAGAGTATCTGATTAAACGCAGCACATTAACTTAAAAAATTTGAATATCAATAGTTCAAAAATACTTTTTCTTTCACGTACCCCACCACCTGAAAAACTTTGAGAACAATTGATATGGCACAAAGAACACTGAATTAAGTGTCAGGGGGACCAACTTCTAATTCTAGCACTGCGATTAACTAGCTAGGTGTCCTTGGTGAGTCAAGAGGAGCTTCATGAAGGAGGAAGAATTTGCATGGGACCCTGAAAGTCAGATTTGGATAGGCAGAGATGGGTAAGTGAAGTTATTTCAAGTAGAGGAGAGAGGGAAAGGGGAACAAAGGCTTGAAAAGAACAAGGTTTATGTGGGTAGTAAGATAATACATCTGCTTCTCATGAAATGTTTTTGCTTAGTTTGTTTAGGCTCAAATGCAGGCCTGGTATCTCTGTTCTCTTCTGTGATCTCACCCAGGAATGTGTGTCAGTTTATCATACCGTGCTGGATTAAAAGAGTTCCAGGGGGCCTGGGTGGCTCAGTTGGTTAAGTGTCTGATTCTTGATTTCGACTCAGTTTATGATCTCAGGGCTCGTGAGTTTGAGCCCCACATCAGGGGCACTGTCAGTGCAGAGCCTGTTTGAGATTCTGTCTCTCTGCCCCTCCCCTGCTCATGCATGCTTGCACGCTCTCTTTCTCTCAAAAATAAGTAAATAAACATAAAAAAAAAAAAAGAATTCCATGGGCAGGGGGGAGCCTTGAGACCAGAAGATTGATGTTATGAAACATATGCTACATTGTAATTTTTTCTTTAAGTAATCAATTATCTTTTAATGAATTAGTGAGAAAAATGTCATTTATATTATTCGCATAGGTATCTGCCACCTGAGGGCCTGTTGGTAATAAATCTTCTCAGTTTTATATTGTCTGAACATGACTTTATTTTACCTTCATTTTTTAAGGATATTTTTGCTGGATATAGAATTCTAGGTTATAACTTTTTCTCCTAGCACTTTAAAGATGATACTCCATTGTCTTTTGGTTTGCATTGTTTCTGATGAGAAGTCAGTGATATTTTTAATTATTCCTCCCATATAGGTGATATGTCTCTTTTCTCTGGTTACTTTACAGATTTTCTCTTTATCATTGGTTTTTAGCAACTTGATTATGATATGCCTTGGTGTTTGTATGCGTGTATTTATTTTATGTGTGGTTTATTGAGCTTCTGGGATCTAAGGGTTTGTAGCAATCCAGGGAACATTTATTCAAGAAAACTGGCTGAATTTTGGTAAGAAAAGAGAGCTTTGTGGTGTTTAACTTGTCCTATTGAAACTCTCCACTTCCTTCCTTGTTCTACATTAGCCTTGAAAATCAATAACCTGTAAATCACAGTTAAAACCACCAGGTAGATACCAGAGAGGGCAGAATGAAATTGAATTTCCTTCAAATCCCCATTCCCAGAGACTTGTCGTTATGGACTTGTCTCGTGGTTCCTTAGAAGGCCCCACTTGCAGGGCTGTCTTTATTTGATCTAAGTCAGAGTTCACTTAATGTGAACAGCCATTTCATTGGGGATGTTTGTTAAAAACAATAAGAGGTGAATATTGACATGTTAGCTGCCTGTGAGTCGTGCAGCAGTGAATAACAGTTGTGGCAAACAATGGGCTAACCAAAAAGGTCTAAAAGGAAACTATGGGGAATTAAATGTCCATTGGGGGCCTTGAAAAGCTATGACATATTTCCAGTAATCTAAAAGATCACATGCATGTATGTGGTTGTATGCATGCCTAAGCTGTGCACACTTTAGGAAAGACCTCTGAGCCCTTACCTCTGGCTAATCTTGGGGTTCTGCATGAACAGTAAGTAGAGGCTAAGACACAGTTGTATACCACCTGGCTGACTGCTGAAAGCCTGCTTACTAATGCACACAGAGTCCCTTAGCAAAGACTGGGAAACTTACTGATTCCAGATATTGAGGGAAATCGCTAATTATTAGCTGAACACCTGACTGAGCAGAGATTTCAGTGGCCACATGTGACAAAGAATGCAGTGTTACAAAATTAGTTCAGAAAAGTCACTAAGCCATTGCCACCACCCCCACCATCACCAAAACAGCAATTACAACAAACCCCAGGGAAGAGGGAAGATTGTAGTCTGGAATTGCCACATTATATTATTTGAAATATCCAGTTTTCAGCAGAAAATTATGAGGTAGACAAAGAAATAAGAAAGTATAACGCATACACAGGAAAAAAAGCAGTCAACAGAAACTGTCCCTGAGGAAGCCCAGATATTGGACTTTCTAGAAAAAGGCTTTAAGAAGCTATTTTAAATATGTTCAAGGAACTAAAGGGACATATGAAAATGATATCTCACCAAATAGAGAGTATCAAAAAGATAGAAATTATTAAAAAAAAGACCCAAATAGAAGCTGAAAGTTGAAATAATATAGAATAGTAAGTTGAAAATTAAAATAAGTGAAATAAAAAATTCATTAGAGGTACTCAGCAGATTTGAGAAAATAGATGGAAGAATCAGAGAATTTGAAGGTGTCATTTGAAATTAGCTAGTCTGAGGGGAAGAAAGAAAAAAAATGATGACAATGAACAGAACCTCAGAGATTTGTGGGACACCAACAAACTACCAACATATATACATAATGGGAGTCCCAGAAGAACAGAAAAGAGAGAGGGGGCAGAAATAATATTATAAGAAATAATGGTACCAAACTTTCCAATTTAAGGGAAAACAGTAATCTACAAACAAAACAAAACAAATATGCACACACACACACACACAAACTGAATAAACTCTAAGTAGGGTAAATGTCTAAAAAAAAAAAAACCAACCCCCATTTAGACAGATCATTATCAAACTGTCAAAAGCCAAAGAGAAAGTCTTAAAAGTTCATAAATTTCATTAATCTTTCAAAAAACCTATTTTTGGTTTTGTTGATTTTATCATCTTTCTGGTATATATTTCCATTATTTCCACTGTAATCTTTATTATTCACTTCCTTCTGCTTGTTTGGGTTTAGTTTGATCATCTCTTTCTAGTTTCTTGAGGAATTATGCTATTCCAATTAGGTTGTTTTTGAGATCTTCTTTCTTTTTATTTTTTATTTATTTTTTTCTTTTGTAGTTCTATGTACTTTAAAGTTTTTATTTTTACATATTATGTGTGCATGCGTGTGTGTGTGTGTGTGTGTGTGTGTGTGTGTGTGTGAGTGTGTGTGTGTGTGTGTGTGAGAGAGAGAGAGAGAGAGAGAGAGAGAGACAGAGAGAGAGAGAGAGGGAAAGAGAGAGAATCCCAAGCCAGCTCTGCACTGTCAGTGCAGAGCCTGACATGGGGCTTGATCTTATGAACCTTGAGATCATGATCTGAGCCAAAATTAAGAGTGGGATGCTTAACCAACTGAGCCACCCAGATGCCCCAACTTCTTTTTAAAGATAGGCATTTACAGCTGTAAATTTCCCTCTAAGCACTGCTGTAACTGCATCCCATAAGTTTTGGTATGTTGTGTCCTCATTTTCATTCATTTCAAAGTATTTTCTGATTTCCGTTCTGACTTCTGCTTTTACCCCTTGGATAATGGTAATGTGTTGTTTAATTTCCACCCAATATGGGTGAGTTTCGCAAATGTTTTTTTGTTAGTCATAACTGCATTCCGTTATGGTTGGAGAACATGTTTGTATGATTCTAATCCTTTGAAATTTATTGAGGGTTGACATATGGTCTGTCTTTGAGAATGTTCCATGTGCACTTGAGAAGAATGTGGATTCTGCTGTTGTTGGGTAGAGTATTCTATGGATGTGGTTTATAGTGGTGTTGGTTTATAGTGAGTTGGTTTATAGTGCTGTTCAGGTCTTCTTTTTCTTTACTGATCTTCTGTATAGTTCTTCTCCCAGTAGTGAGAGCATTGAAGCCTCTAACTATATTATTGGATTATCTAATTCTCCCTTAAATTCTGTAAGGTTTTTCTTCATGTATTTTGGGGCTCTCTTGTTACATGCATATATGTTTATAATTCTTATCTTTTCTTGATGTACTGACCTTTATATCATTACAAAATGTCCTTTTTTTTCATCTCTGGCAGGAATTTTGCATTAAAGTCTATTTTATCTGATATTAGCATACATGCTTCAGCTCTCTTTTGTTGAGTGTTTGCATGGTATATCTCTTTCCACCCTTTTATTTTCAACCTATTTGTATCTTTGAGCCTAGAGTATGTCTGTTACAGATGCCATATAGTTAAATCATTGTTTTTTATCCATTTTCCAGTTTCTGCCTTTTAATTGGAGCATTTATTTATATTTAATAACTTACTAATGTAAGATTTAGCTATTTTTTTCTACATACAAATGTCACGTCTTTGTTTCTCTGTTCTTGCATACTGCCTTTTGTGCTGAATAGATATTTTCTAGTGTAGCATTTCAATTTCTTGTCCTTTCCTTCACTATATTTTTATTTTCTTAGTGGTTTCTCCAAGGATTACAGCTAATACCTTGATTCATAACATTTTTTTGTACCTCAGAGAGGTAAAATGCTCCCTTTATTCATACGATTATTCAGAGATACAGTAGGACCCGTAGTATAGAACTTTCTATTCATCAGTGTGGTTGTTCATATTAAATGTAGTTTTGTTCATTATTGCAAGTTTTACTCGCTAGTCACCATATTAAAAAAATTGAGAGCTAAAAATTTAAAACTCTTAGAAAAAATAGGTGCAAATTTTTGCCACCTTGGATTAGATAATGGTTTTTTAGACATGGCACCCAAAGCAAAAGCAAAGAAAACAAATAAGTTGGATTTCACCAAAATAAAAACTTTGAACTGCAAAAGACACTATCAAAAAGTGAAAATAAGCTCACACAATGGGGAGACTCCTAGAGAGAAATAGCATTTTGAGGCTCTTTCTTTTTTAAAAGAAAAAAAAATTTTAGGTTTGTTTATTTATTTGAATGAGAGAGAGAGAGAGAGGGAGGGAGAGCGTGCACAAGCAAGGAGGGGTAGAGGGAAGGAGAGACAGAATCCCAAGCAGCTCTGCACCATCAGCACATAGCCAGATACAGGGCTTGAACTCATAAACCATGAGATCATGACCTGAGCCGAAACCAAGAGTCGGATGCTCAGCTGACTGCACCACCAGGTTCCAGAAGCTCTTTCTAACTTAGAAACGTGATTTCCCGCACAGTTTGGCTGGTTGAGTTTGGGACTGTAAGTTTTAGCAGTCAGTTTCTCTGCCGGACCAGGGTTAATCCATGGTCTGTGTTCTCAAGGGCAACAGAGGGAAGAGTGTTCTGGAAAACACCCCTCTCAGACTCTCCCCTCAACCTGCCACTTGTGACAGGTATGGCTGAGATGCTTGTTGGATCAGGCATCTGGGAAAGACCCAGGCGAACACAGCACAAAACCAGGAATTCAGCAACTCATTGCACACATAATTAAGTATCATTGTGATGATAAGCATGCTGAAGAGCTGGGTGCTTTGAGAGGATCTCACGTGGCTTGGCAACCGGAGAGGGTTCTGGAAGGAGTGCACTTTAAGCTGAGAGGAAGGACCAGTAGGAGGACTTCAGGTGAAGAGGTGGGATGGGCATTTGTGGCAGAAGGAGTGGCATTGGGAAGTGTCTGAAGGGTTTGGGAGGAACTGGAAGAAGACCCCTGTAGCTGTGAGATATGGGAGCACATGATGCCATGGGGATGGATGGGGGAGTATTGATATGAGATTATGCTGGAGAGGTAGGAAGGGGTCATTAGGAAGTCCTTGAAAGCTTTTAAGCCTGAGGTGTTTTGGTCAGATTTGTATTACGAAACCAGTACTCTGAGTGCAGTGTCTGGAATGGGTTGGGGGAGCAGTAGTGGAGTAGGGAGGCCAGTCGGGAGAGCAATACTGAAGGCAAAAGTGATGGGGGCTTAGATAGGGTGAGTGTGGTGAACAGAAGTCAACCGAGTTGATAGAAGATTAGAAGGTGGAATCAACAAAAGAGTTTATGGCATGATAACATAAATACAAATAACATAAATACACAGATAGATTTACTAAGAAAAAAAATATCAACACGAAGTACTTGTTAAAAAGCAAACGACAAAACCACAACTGTACCAAGGAACCCAAGATAAATTAAAACCAAGGCTCTGATCTGAAAAACAAAAGGACAGATATCATTATAAAATGACTGGTATTTTTTTTAAAGCACAGTATTCCCTGCAAAATCGCTATTATTTTTTTCCCCTAAAAATCTGGCTTGCTCTTTATTAAATTATATAAGATTTGTCACATAAGATTTGTGACTGTTTTCCACATTGCCAGCGGTTGGAGAGTAGTGACGTGTCTTACGAAGTTAGGCTAAAGAGAGTGTTGATTTGAAAGGAACTCTCTGGGGCAGGCCTGGCTCTGTTATCAGTGCCCAGTGAGATGGATTCAGGACGTTGTCCCAATGAGGGTGTTCAGTGACAAGGCAGCCAGGGCAGGGTCAGCGGTGACTCTGTAGACAGACTCACACCCACAGCGTCTACAATACACACAGCTGCTGCCTGGCTGCATTACAAAGGTGTCTCAGCAGAAGCATTTTGGCCGTCTGAAATACGGCCTTCACACAATCCTTAGACTATATTTTACAAGTTCATTTTCTAACACACAGGCACACTTTTATGGCATCTGGAGCATTTTGCTGAATGACTTGGTAGTGCGCTGCTGACCAGACAGCACATTTCCAGATTTAGATTATAAGAGAAAAACAGCAAGTGGTAAGTTCAGCTGCAGGTCAATGGATACTCACACTACAATTCCCTCACCGAGCACTGGGCTACTTTATCCCACGGGACCAGTACTGTAAAGCACATTCACCAGAGATGGCCCTAGGTGTTTGCTTTTATGATTGTTGGCCACGCTCACACTGGGAATGGGCTGTTACCACATTGTAAACATTATTCTTAATATCAGAAAGAAAACTGGGGGGAGGGGATCAAGAATTGGCATGCAAAAACCGTGATAGAGTCGCCAGTGGACGGTCTTATTATTTTCTGAACATTCACGAGCTGCAGGAGGTAGGTGCAGTTTGTAAAAAACAGAGGTTGTGAGAGACATTAGCCAGTGTTTATTGCTTTTGCTTCGAATTGTGTGCATCCCCCATGTTTTAGGTTCTCGTTGGAATTGGGATAATTTGGAGGGGACATAACGATGTTCACTGACAAATAGCTTTCTGAAAGAGTCAGGAGTTCATACAGTATTCCACCTGGATCAAAGACTCCCGGAGCTTTTCAGGTTATGATCATATTTACCCTTTAAAGTTTTTGTTCAATTTGTCTAATTGAACTTTAAGAATGAGGGAGGATTAATTAAGATTGTAGTAGTATTAAATATATGAAGCCTTAATTTTAAATGATGTCTGTCAGCAAATTTGCCCTCGTTGAGAACAAAAATTTAAAAACATTTGCACTGGAGATTCCAGACATTGCTTGGCCACCCACAGTCCCTTAATAATTATGTTTTATGCTACACAATCTCACCCTGTGAGCTCTTGGTGGGCCCTTCACTTCACATTCAGGGATATCTCCAGCCTAGATAACAAGTTGGTCTCCAGTTTAGAATGACCAGTTTCCAGGACGTGTGTACGGTGGCCCACAAAGATGTCATGGGCCCTTGAGAATCAGAAAATAGGAGACTGAAGCCAAGACCAGCTAGCTAAAAATGTCGTGTAATAGACTTAGAAGGCAGCCGTTTTGATCTGGTGCAAGCTGAAGAGACAAGGAAGCCAGCTGGCAAAGAGAAAAGAATGAAACTAATGTGGAGAGAAAGATGTGATTAAAAAGAAAAGGAGGAGAGTAACTACCTAGGATCCTGATCGTTTCTGAGTCAGGTCTAGTCCATTTATTTTTAAAATAAATCTCATTTCTCCTCAAGGTAACTTGAACGAGATTCAATCTTTACTACAAAAGAGAAATAATCCTTTATCAGTGACCTCTGCCTGTGTGGCTGGTGAACAGTTAAAATTGGCAGCAGGAGAGACAATTCCAACAGGGAATGAAATTCAGCTATGAAATTTGGTTTTAAACCAGAGAGAATTTTAAAGATTGCTACTTTCTTGTTCAGTCCCTTCTTCTTTGGAGGCAGTAGTATCATTACTTCCATTTATCCGAGGCGTACTTGCCTGTGCATGAGTGTTGTCTCACCTTTGGTGAGACTGCTATAAAAGAAAATACTATAACCGTGATGGCTTACTCTTTGGCTTTCACAAAACAGAACAACAACTGCACGACACCTACCTGAGTCCTCTGAGGTTGAATTGAAAAAAAAGAGGGAGGTTGTGAAACCAAGCCAAGGCCCGTGACCATGTGCCTGATGACTAAGATGGAACCCATGTAGGAGTTGAGTCAGTAATAACATGCCTCTTGCTGCAGCTCAAGTTGCCTGCAAACCCCCACGCTTTTTAGCAAATATTATTTTGAATGTCAGAGTGCACAGAGCTGTTCTCTAGGGTTGGGCTAAATTTGACTCTGTGGGAGAATAAAACTGGAATTCCAAATGTGGTGATCCCAACAGAGTATGTGATGCAAGACCAATTTTCCACTTGTGTCGGGTGGGTTTGTTCAAATCTCACACAGAAATGAGAGATGCCAGACAGAGTGTTGACTTGCCCAAACATAAGGTAGTAATTTAGGTTTTATTTTAAATAGGCATTGGAGTCTGGGTAATCCAAAATTTTAATTTAGGAAGGAGCCTGGGAGAATGGCAGAGGACAGGAGCTAGGTGGCCCTCTGATGAAGGGAGGGAGTGGAGGAGAGAGGACTCATGTGGTTCAGTTCAGTTCTGGAAGAGTTACTTTGTGATAAACTAAAGGCAAACTCTAAGTCTGTGTCTTCACATGATTCTGAAGACAGATCTAAAGGAGATTTGGGGTGTTGTGATTTGGAGTGGTAGTTTCTCTCTTTAACGTGCAGATGACAGAGTAAACTTTAATGATTAAAGCATTATAAGCTGACTGTGGTATTTAAACAGCGACCCAATTTCAGCAGTGACCTAATCAGGGTGGCCTGGGAGAAGGGGGAGCTCAGAGAGCAGCTTGGAGGAAATAGGTCAAAAGGATTTCTTCCAGCTCTTCTCAGGCGGACACAATGGGCTTTTGCGTTCTTTACACAAAGCCCAGGAGTTGCATGTAGAATTCTGTCCCAGAATGCTCCTCTAAGCAACTTACTCTTGGTTGAAGTTGATACTTGGAATGCTGGGTCATTCTCTTGGTTTGAAGAGGATGTACAGTGTATTCATTCAATAAATACTTATTGAGCACATGCTGTATTCCAGGTATCATGTAGATGGCTGAGAATATAGCAGTGAATAAAACAAAATCCAAAATCTCTGTTCTCCTGGAGCTTACTTACTAGTGCAGAAAAGTCTGAGTTCAAATCCTGACCCCATCAGTTATTGGCTTGTTGAGTTACTTAATCTGGAACAAGCTAATCTCTCTGTGCCCCTGGTTCCCATATCTGTAAAGTGGGGTGACTAAATTGTACTTACTCACGAGGTTGTTTTGAGGAATGAATGAAGTAATACATACCCAGAGCTTACAACAGTGGGTGCATTATAGTAAGGACTAAATAGTGATAATTATCTATCAAATGAGCTTTAGCTGCTATCCAAACAGGGAAGAGCAAGAAAACATTCATGTTTCTGGTTAGTTCGGAGAAAGTGTTTAAGTGAGGACTTCTGCCAAATGTGGCTATTGGGTGTAGAGTTCAAAACTTGTGAAAACCCAAGGGGCCCAGAAACTTTATTTAAGTGAACATTAGCCTTTGAAATGGAAGCCTAAGTGGAAATGTACTATAGAAATTGACCATATTCTTTCTACAGGGCTTTTGCTATCACATTTGTAGTCAAGAGATCCCGCTTAGAATTAGTAAGTAGTGTTAATTTGCCCCTTTAGAGAAGAAAATGCTACCCTTTGCCCCAGTTGAAGACTCACTATGTGAATTTGTTGATGGGCCGCTGGGCATTTTGAAACATTGATACCACACTTTTTCTTTGTGCAGAGGAGAGTTATTTGGTGACTCAATTTTTACATGAAATCTTGAGAATTCTGTGATTTTTTTTAAACATAGGCTCCACATCCAATGTGGGGCTTGAACTCATGACCCTTCGATCAAGAGTCACATGTTCTACCGACTAAGCCAGTCAGGTGCCCTGAGAATCCTGTGATTTTTAATCTGGGTGTTAATGTCAATCAGTCTGTCTGAGCTGATGTGTCACTCCACTACCTCCTAGCTTCCTTTCTTTATTTGCAAAACAGAGGAAGCTTAAAGAGTAACCTTTGGTTAAATCAGTAGGACCCTAGGAAGCATTTCCGCACAAGTGTATGGCCATATGGCTAGGGTCCCTGCAATGCTGTGTAGCAGGAATCAAAGCATGTGTGTCTTGTTTCAAGGTGACACTTACTCATACCTGGAGTAGATTCTGATGGGCAATATTAATTCTGTTATGTTTAGAGACATGACACTCTTTAAATAGCTGTTTGTTCATCTCAGATACTTCCAGTTGTTATGGTCTGCTCCTTTGAAATTTCCAAATATGGTTCTGTAGAAAATGGGTACATGTTCTTTCTTTTTGGAGCAAAAGCTTTTTGGAACAAGGGCCGTGTTACTGATGAAAATGTTATATTGGGTCTCATGGCAATTCATTTATTGCTTTCTTGACCCTGTGTCATCCCGGGAGTGTCAAAAACCACATGGTGCTTCTGAGCCCTACAATTTTTGCAGTTGAGTCTCTGATTTAGCTGACAGATGTTAAAACACAGACACAGCCAGATAATTCCCCAGTGACAACACAGATGCAAAAACTGAAAAGTGCAGTTATTCCAGCTTGGGGAGGGATTATATTGATGCTCTAAATTTTCCCTACTCATAGCCCTTACAGTTTTTTTTTTTCCCCTGGTATTTACTATGGCTTAGGTTAGAGGAAACTGAGTCTCTTGCCTTCTGGTTGATTCAGTCTCCCATCAATATTCCTAAGAAAATGTGCAGATCTGGAGCTCAGGAGACCATGGGAATATTAGCAATAATAATGGGCTCAAGTCTCTTTTATGGCCAAGCACAGCTTTGAGCAACTTTTGGCTCTGAGGGCGGTGGGGGGGGGGGGGGGGAGGTAGATCTTAGATCTGGAGGGAAATTTCCTTGGTGCTCACCCAGTCATTTTATGGATTAAGAAATATGAGGCCCACAGTGACTTTGTCTGGGTCACAGATGGGACTAACCAAAGTAGGGCTAGAACCACATCTCCTAATCCCCAATAGAGTTCTCTGCCTGTCTTCCATTTCTACCTCAGATTTCTCCTTGGATTGGTGTTAGGGACCAGGGATACACAATGGGCGTTGGGGTAGGGCCTCTGTCTCTGCCCTGTCTAGGGCGTGCCTCATCTCAGCCCATTTCCTTTTGGGAAATGCTAACCACAAACATGGTTAAATTTTTTTGACTCTAGAGATAATTCATAACTCTGAACTGATAAATAAAGAAACTGAGGCTCAAAGAGGGATATAACTTGCTCAAGTTTCCATAGCAAGTGAGGAAATCAATTGATAAATATTTATTGAGCACTTAAGATGGTCAGGCTGGTGGATACTACAGGGGATTTGACCAAGATTAAGACAGTTGTGATTCTTACCCTGGAAGAACTTAACGTCCTGTATGTAACAAGACATGCAGAAAGCAAATAGCCACAAACGGGAGGAATTCTATGAAGGGGAAGTTCATGGTTCTTTTGGAGAACTTAACCTGTTCTTTCAGAACATTAGTGGAGAATTGAAGGTAGGGAAATATGCCTTTGAGGTGATTGTCTTTCTTCTTCTATTTGGATGATTGGATTGATTAAGAAAATTCTCTTTTATGTCAGGTTGTCCTGGTGCTATTCAGACCTTTTCTATCATTACCCTTTTACTACCCTGAAGCATCTGTTCAAATTATGGCCTCACCACAGACTGCCCTAGGAAAAACTGAGGTGGGGGTAGGCTGGTTCTTAGGGTTCATAGGGGAACTGAGGCCCAGTATACCTCCAAGAGAGAATTGCTTTCTCCATGGCTTCTGGTCACCTCCCCAAAAAACCCTAAAACTCTGGTCATGGATTTGTGACATTCGCCAGTTGCCTGAATTTGCCTAGGCCACTAGCATGTATCCTGGCAAGATGGCCCCTTCTGGACCCTCAGACCTCTTTTGTCCATGTTTTATTTCTTAAGCTCTGGAACTTTTCTACATGACAGCCTTTTTTTTTCTTGCTGGAAGAGAGTGCACCATGCCTTTCTCTGAGCCATGCTCCTCCACCCCTTTCTGCTCAAAGCCCACATCTTCCTGACCAATTCCACCCCTCCTCCAGCAGCCCCCTCCCCCACCCTGTGTACCAGCTGCAACTGGTTTTGTATATGGTTATAGATTTAAAACAATTTGTGTTCCTGTCTCTTTTCATCATGTGCATCCTTTCGTCTCCTCTGGATTACAAGAGTCCTGAGAAGAGGGCTTGGGCCTCCTATTTCCTGTAGGGCTTAGATTACCAGGAGTGAAGTTGGCTGAAGGCTGGGAATATTGGTCCCTGCTACTTCAAAAGCAGATGAGAGAGCAGGAGCAGGGAGGATCCATGGCAGGAGTACAGTGGGCAAGAACAGTTGTCTGAGGCAGGACAGCAGTCTGAGACACTAATTTGCTATGTGACTTTGGACTGGGTTTTGATTCCTTGTCTGTAAATGTGTGCAAGCACAGTGCCTCCTCACTTCGGGGTCTAGTGGTGTAATGTCTGGGAGAGTGCTGTGCACAATATAAAGCATTAGGACCACGTCATAATGCTCTGCTCTCAGACCCTGCCAAGTATGTAGGGGACCAGGAAGTGTCACTCAGGCTTTCTTGAATTGGGTATGGAACCTGAACCAGTAGGTTCCAGTTCTAGTCCTCACCAGAGGGATGCATAGTGCCGAGCAATCCAGACGACAGAGTCAACATGACTGCAAGTGCTGGCAAGAAGGAGGCCCTCAGATAAGAAAACAAGGTCTTAAAAAAGTTTTAATATGTGATGTATACATACAGTAGTTGATACACACACATATAAGTGTATGTGTGTGTATAAAACAATTGAGGTTGATATATATGCTAGGGAAACCCAAAACTTGGTGGGATCTGACCACTCTTAGTTTACAGTCTAAGCCCTAAAATTGTTTACAATGTTAATTACAGTTGGAGAGTGGGCATAATAATCTCTTCTGTGGTCACAGACTCTGAAGCCCTTAAACACTGATGTAGGAATCACCCCTCCAACTCAGGGTGCCAGAGTTGTGCCTGCTAACCTTTCTGGTCTATTCCCATCTTCTTCTTGTTTTCCATGCTGGTGAAGGCACATAGATGTCTTAGCTCAAGCCCAGCCTCAAGGTAATCGGGGCAGAGGGAGGTCTGCACGCTGTCCACATTTAAGAAACGGTGATAACAGAAGACTTGGGAAGGGAATGCTTGGACACTTGGAGCGTCCAAGTCATACATGGTTCATTTTTTGTTGACAGCAGAGTAAATTATCACCACCCTTTATCGGCATTTAAAAGGTTAAAAACAAGAACTGAAAGCAGAGCCTCAGAGAGATTTTTGCACATCCGTGTTCATGGCGGCATTATTCACAGTAGCCAAGAGACAGAAGCCACCCAAGTGTCCATAGGTAGATGAATGGATAAGCAAAATGTGATATATACTTATAAGGGAATATTGTCCGGCCTACAGCACGGATGAACCTTGAGGACATGATGCCGAGTGAAATAAGCCAGTAACAAACAGACAAAAACTGTGTGATTCCTCTTATATGAGGCACATGGAATAGTCAAAATCATAGAGACAGAAAGTAGAATAGTGGTTGCCAGGGGCTGTAGGAGGGGAGAATGGGGTGTTATTGTTTAATGGGTAGAGAATTTCAGTTTTGCAAGATGAAAAGAATTTTATAGATTGGTTGCATACAATGTAAATTTACTTATCACTGAACTGTATACACAGAAATAGCTAAAATGGTAAACTTTATGCTGTGTGTATTTTACCACAGTTAAAACAACAACAACAACAACAACAACAACAACAAACTCTAATGCCAAGTCTGCACCACAGATCAATTAAATTAGAATCTTTGTGGGTGAACCTCAGGTATCTGTACCTAAAAAATTTCCCCAGAAATTTTTTTAACCAAAATGGAGAATCCCTGGACCGAAGACCGGTAATCTGATCCTGAGGACACTGCTGTAATCCAGGGGTGCAATGGAAAGGAATGGTGTCACAGAGAATAAGACACATTGTACGGTTTGAAGGGACAAAGGTCAGCGTTCAGTGATAGATTACAAAAGGGAAGAAGACAAAGCGTGGGTCAAAGAGGTTCCCAAGGTCTCAGACTAAAGTGTGGATTTGTAGAAAAACTGACTGTTTATGAGGAGGTGTTTGGGGAGGTTTTTGGGGATGACAGTTTTTTTTGATGATTTGCTAATATACTTGGCTAAAAATTCCTAGAGATAGCTGGAAATTTTTGTACTCAAAATAATTCATTCGTTTTTTCCATAGAACTAGAATTTCATTTTTACATTAAAAATGAATTTTTATTAAAAAAACAAGACCAAAGGCCAAAAAATTACCCAATGGATATTCTGTCTTCAGAGCCAGTAATATCCCTTTACTTCATAGTTTACTGGAGCGCTTTATCTGAGGCGGTCCTTCCCCTGCTGTTCCACTCTCGGCCTCCAGATATCCTACTTGACTCCTCTTTCTCAGCACCCTGTTTAAGTGTGGGTGCCTGGTTCCTCCTGCCTTCTCCTAGGAAACTCATAGTAATCAAATTCACTTTAAGTCCAAAGAAACTTCCCACAGTAGTTTTTCCGAGAGCATTTACATGTTTATTTTTATTTTTTATTTTTATTTATTTATTTTTTTAATGTTTATTTATTTTCAGAGGTGGAGGGGCAGAGAGAAAGGAAGGGAGAGAATCCCACGGAGGCTCGGCACCGTCAACGTAGAGCCCAATCAAGTCGGGCACTTAACCGACTGAGCCACCCAGGCTCCCCTAAGAGCGTTTATATTTTTAAAACAAACTGAATGAAGAGAATAATTTTTAATTAAAAAAAGAGTAAAACTTGAATGATAATATTTCAAGAAGGAGAAATTTTGGGTACAAAAATCTGATATCCTTAGGTCTCGGGACAGCAACTTCGTAAACAGTCCTGGTTAGATGTTTGGACCTAGGTGAGTGAGCGGGGAATTCAGTGAATCGCATGCACCCAGAGAGGTGGATAGGCACTGGGAGGAGGTTACCAAGGCACCTATGTAATTTAGTCATATAGATCCTGGGGAAGAACCAGTGGGATGTTCAATATATCATCCTCCTGATCACGGAATCATGTTTTCTAAGCAGAACAGAGTCTCTGCTTTATCCCGTGGTATTCAGTGAATTGGGGAATCAAGAAAGGTCTCAGAAAATTTCCCCCCAGACGGACTTGGAGATGCCTCCATCACAGAACCAGCAATTGCATGCTACGACTTTAAGCCATTGCCATGTTTGTTTTGGATAAGTTAAGGAGGAAAGCCTAGGCTACTTCTGGAAACGGGGAGAAGAAGAAACAAAAGAGTCAGACAAAACTGTTGTAAAAGCACACAGAGTTATTGAGCTTTTGCCTATCTTTGTAGCTCGGTGCCTGGCATGTATGGGTGGTGAATAGGTACCTGCTGAATGAATAAAGATAGTAGGAATAGTTTCTATGTGGTTAATTTTACGGTTGTACTTTTGCTGTGCTATGTGTGGGTGGCACGTTGGAGGAAAACCCAGAAGGCCTAGATTCCAGTTCTGGTGTTATCAGCCATTAGTGCCGTGACATTGGCCAGCACACCTTGACTCCTCTGAGCTCATTTCCCACTTGTGAAGTGGGGACAGTGAAGTTGTTTTTTTCACTCCCATGTTTGTTGTTTGCATTAAATGAGATAAAGGGCATTAAAGTGATTGACAACTCTAAGGCACTTTACAAATATAGGAGTACAATCATTTTGAAAGCACTTGGCTTTGTAGAGGGTTGTGTGAATTAATGTGTATTGATCAAAACATGCGTCTCATTAGGTTAAAAACTGAAAGTAAAACTCATATACTTTAGGATGTTAAAATAAACTCAGCAGCTTGTGTAACACTAATTTCAAGAAGGAGTATGTTAATTTCAAGAAGGAAATTTGTAAAAAAATAAAACTGAGATGTGAAAAAAAGGTTCCAACACCGTTGCCCCCGACTTACTCCTACAGTCCCATTTTTATAATTCTGCCTTAGAAATTTGTATTAGGGTTGAAACATATCGATCAATATCCATGAGCTAATCCTGAGTTCCTGCCACGTTCCAGGCACCGTTACATACCAGGTATCAGGGTTATGTTTCTGTTGCTGTTCTTAGAGCAACCACTGTTTTTTTTTGGCAGGTGGCTGTTAGTCTTTTCGGGGCTGTGTGTGTGTGTGTGTGTGTGTGTGTGTGTGTGTGTTTCATATCACAACACATTCCTTAGCTTGACACAGTACTGTACACACTTATTTCTATAATAAGTACCTTTTTGATGTGTTAACAACCTTAATGGATATAGGGTCATTAGGAACTGTGTACATATTTTCCTATGTCTAATCCTGGTCTTATGTATGTTCTTGAGTAGTCATTGAACACTAGTTTAATAATAGCTGGATGAATGAAGTATTAGTTACTGTATTCTCTTCAAAATAGACCTTGTCATAGCATGGAAAGGTGAACTGATCTCTTATTTGACTTTGGTTAAAATGAATTATGCTTAAACATTTTGAGATGGTTTATAAAATTTAGCTTCTCTATGGTATATTGAAGGATTTGCTTAAGTGCTTACTCTAAATTTGGTGTTAGTGACAAACCATCTTACACTTTTTGACCAAATTCCTTTCTTTCCCCCAAATACATCTAAAGCTTCATCCAACATAATGAGAGTTAGAAAGGGCAAATGACCACCACTTTTTTAGCGACAAAACTCAACTCCGTCGTAAGAAAGAGTAAGTAAATACACTGTTGATGATACTCATGTTATATATATCTGCTGCTTATGTACTTAAAAAAACTAAATAGGAAAATCTTACTCATCTCAGTAGAAAAACAGTGTAGAGGTTACAACTTAGGGACGTCGTGATATTTTCTCTGTGTGCAGTTTGTCAAAAGGCCATTTATCTAAAGCTGGAAAAGGATATGGTTTGGCTGACTAAACTGTGGAGTGATACAAGTGATTTGTAACGATAAAAATGCTTAGGGGAATTTTCGGGGCGCTCAAGTCAAGTGTATGAGACTGTGTGGGTGTGAAGAGCACACTTCTCCCTGTCTCTCTTTTTGCACAGTTTTCAAAGCTGTGAAAGTTGCTGACTTTATCTGCCACAGGCTGGACCGTTAAGTCACAGTTTACATGGTCACTTGTAAATATGCCTGGCTGTGGAAGGAAAACTTTATACACCCTTTGAATTGCTTCTTCCTCATGTGTCTCTCCTCTGGTTAAATTGTGCTTGATGCTTCCGTTTTGGAATCCAGGGCTTTCTGGTCTGGGAGCGATCTGGAACTGACTTACTGTCATTAGGTGCTCCCTGAAGGGAGGTATGAAGGATAACTCAGAAAAGGCAGTCTCCCAGTCTTCAAACAGAAATCAGAAGTCTTCCTTCCTTCCTTCCTTCCTTCCTTCCTTCCTTCCTTCCTTTCTATCTCTTTCTTTCTTTCTTTCTTTCTTTCTTTCTTTCTTTCTTGTTTTTTAATGTTTATTTATTTTTGAGAGACAGAGAGAGAGAGAGAGAGAGAGAGCAAGCGGGTAAGGGGCAGAGAGAGTGGGAGACAGAATCTGAAGCAGGCTCCAGGCTCTGAGATGTCAGCACAGAGCCTGACGCAGGGCTCGAACTCACGAACTGTGAGATCATGACCTGAGCCAAAGTCAGAAGTTTAAACCGACTGAGCCACCCAGGTGCCCCCACAAATTCTTTTTCTGACCAGCTTGCTACAATGCCTGAAATTCTGACATGAAGGGATTTCTTCCTACCTTACAATGAGGTTTGGAAGTTCCTAGGAAATGTTAGTAGGGCAAGTCGTTTAAAATCATTTTTCAGTCCCTTTTAAAATAGGGCTACTGATACTGATAAATGACCAGTAATTAGTAAAATGATCAGTATTGGTAAAATGATGCTTACTGACACTTAAAATGTAGCTACTGATAGTTACTAACAAAGGATTTTTTTTTTGTGGAAATCAAGTGAGACAAAGCAAGTCAAATGATTGATACAATGCTCAATAGTGATAGTTGTTGTAGTTATTATTTTTCTTTTTTCTAGGAAGAAAAGGAGGAGGAATAGCCCATTAACTGAGTGCGGGTTTTTTTTTTTCCTTTCCGAGCTACACCCTGGGAGATGACAGAAGTGGTTCTGAAGGAAGTATTTGTTGTTCAGTGCCCAAGATGGCTTCTTGGAGGGGCTCCACAAGAGAAACCTTTTGTGAGGTGCTTTAACTTTTCAGAGCATGAAGTCACCTGTTGATTTGTTTTCACAATATATGGGTGAAGTTGGCAGGGTGGGTATCCTTTTTCTATAGGTGAGGAAACCAGAGTGCAGACAGGTGAAGGAAGTCACCTTTTGTCACACAAGTTAGCGGTAGAACTGGGATTAGGACCCAGCTCTCAGACTCTGAGCACAGCACCCTTTCTATTTTGTGACATTCTCAGAATCAGATGCTCTTCTCTGCTTCATAGGTTTGTGTTCAGACCTGGATCCCTACTCATGAGCCTGTTATTGGAATCCTGTAAAGTAGCAGGGATGAGAAATATTGTAGACTAGTTTTGGCTGGAGATGGCTGGAGTTACAGCACCTGAGTCAGGTGAATTTTCATTTCCTGGCCATAGGTAGAGATTTGTTTCTGACCTTGAGCCACAGAGAGTTACTTACTGGGGTGGTCCAGCTCCAGCCTAGAGTCTTCTCTAATACCATCTCTGCACTGCACTTCAGGGTCCAGTGGCTACCTTGAAAGGAATGAAAAGGAGATGCGAGTACTGAGAAATATCAGGAAAACATGATGCTGATACCTTTCTATCACCTTTCCTCTTCCTTCCCTGTTTTTTTTTTATTCCTTTTAATGATATAAAATAATTCCAGAAATTCAGAGAGGGGTTCTATAGATGTTAAGCCTTTGTGTTATGATTTTAACTGCAAAGCCCTTGGGGGCATTGGATTTCCCAATGTTTTGGGTAGCTGCAAAATTTAATTTTAGGTAGAAAAGGGTTAACTGAGGGTCAATGTAATTCCCAAATCATTAGCTGCAAATCATCTAACCATATGTGAAAAATTCAATGACATTAAAGGTAATTCTCTGGGAAAGTAAAAATAATATGCAGCTCTTTGGCCAGAAGTAAAGTTTTGGAACATTTCTTTATGCATAGAGAATTCTCTAGTAGGTGAACTTGGGTGCATGTTAGTCATCGTAAGTTAATGTGGAGTATCTAGAGTGTATTTATTAATTTAGATTTTTTAAAAGTTTATTTATTTTTGAGACAGAGAGACAGAGCATGAACAGGGGAGGGGCAGAGAGAGAGGGAGACACAGAATCGGAAGCAGGCTCCAGGCTCTGAGGCATCAGCCCAGAGCCCGACGCGGGGCTCGAACTCACGGACCGCGAGATCGTGACCTGAGCTGAAGTCAGACGCTTAACCGACTGAGACACCCAGGCGCCCCAATTTAGATTTTTTTTTAAATAAAGAAGAGTTAACATAGGTAAGAACGCAGACACACCAAAACCAACACAGACGAACTCAAGACAAAAACTAGAAAGAAAAAGGAAAAAGGAGAGGATGATAGAACAGCCAGGACTCCCATCTGAGGAAAGCCTGACTGAGTGAATGTACTTGAACTTCCCCGTGGCCTGAGGAGAGATGGTGCCAAAATGAGCTGGGTAGCCCTCATTGTCCTGTCTGGTACTAGAATGCCTATTCCATGCATTTATTTATTTACCAACTTATTCACTAATTCACTCATTTCAGTGAAACGTATTTGATCTGTCCTGTAGCACCATGGCGCTATGCTGAGCGCTAGAAATTCAACAGTGACCATGATCCAGAAATGCTTACTTTCAAGGAGCTTATAGTTTGCTTCAGAAGGCATGCAGACCAATTATTATAATATGCTAAGGTCTACAAGATGTGTGGCAAGGTGTGAGACCATCCAGTCGTGTGCCTTACCTAGAGTGGAGGTTGGGAGGTTTCTGTTACCCAGTGAAACATTTTAAACAACCAGTAACATAAGTAGCTTGTTTATGGAATTTCACGACTACTTTTCAAAAAGAGAGACTGACTTATTCACATATAAGTTTAAAATTAATTAATTAATTAATTAATTAAACAAAAATTGGTAGGTACTCTACTAGTCCTTGCTTGATAATTTATGGCTTGAAATAGAATCTATATTATTGGATGTTTACCTCAGTATGTGATTTCTATCCTGGTTCTGGCTCCCTTTGCTGTCTCTTAAGATACCTACAACATGAAAGGATAGTCATAAAAACTGCACATGTGTTGGTTTACTCCAGTCATAGATGAGATAATTAATCAGAAAATAAAACTCCCAGGCTCCTTGGAGAACTAACTCAAGTTTTTAATGAAACTTGAAATGTAGAGTGGAACAATAGTAGGCTGAAAATCTTTGTTTTGGGAACTATTATTATATGATACATATAAAATATTTCTACTGAAACATCAAAAGAGTTCCAGATTTTGTAGTGTAGAGAATTCCTCTAAGGTCGAGGTAGGGATAGTGTAGTTAGGAATGTGGATTAAAGTCAAGTTCTGGTTCTGCCACTCTGTAGCTATGTGAACTCAGGTGGGTTACATAATCTGTTTGTACCTTCATTTCCACAGGCTTAGCATGGGGATAATAACATTTATCTTACAGAGTTTTTTGTGAGGTCTGTATGAAGGCACCTAGAGTACTTAGCCCAGAGCCTGGCACATAGCAGAGACTCAATAAATGTTAGCTATTTTTAATATCAGGGTAGAAAATGTAGGATTTTGAGAGTTAAGAGAAAGCAGTTTAATTCGCTATAATATTTATTTGGAATCTACAAAAAGACAAAGTCTTTTAAGGGAAGTAGGGCCAACAAGGACAAATGACCATAACTTTTTAATGTTAATTATTTTAAAGTTTATTTATTTCTTTTGAGAAAGGGAGAGAGAGCACGAGTGTGTGAGCAGGGGAGGGGCAGAGGGAAAGAGGGAGAGAGAGAATCCCAAGCAGGCTCCACACTGTCAGTGAGGAGCCTGACCCGGGGGCTCAATCTCATGCACCATGAGATCATGATCTGAGCTGAAATCAAGAGTCGAAAGCTTAACCAACTGAGCCACCCAGACACCCCTGATCTTTTTTATTATTTATTTATGTATTTGTTGATATAAAGATTCCATGAGATCAATATGAAGGGGGAAAAAGGGCTATATAGCTGACATCTACCTGGTTCTTATAATTCTCATCATGTCAGAGAAGTCAGAGAAGCCCAGGATTCTGTAAAGAAGTGATTTTTTGCAAGAGGCAGAGCTGACTGAGGTGTAGAGAAGCTGTATGTGTGATGGTTAAGAACATAGACTCTGGAATCAATTTGAACCTCATCTACATTTGGTAGCTGTGTGACCTTGGGTGATTACCTAACCTCTCTGTATTACAATTTCCTCGTCAGTACAAAAAGAGGATAATAAGAGTACATACCTCATTGGGTTGTTGTGAGAATTAAATGAAATAATTGAAGTAAAGTGTCCAGCACAGTGATGGCCCATGGCTGTCAGTAAAATTAGCTGTTATTTAGCTTAGTCAGATGTAAGCTCCTTGACAACAGGTGCTTTTTACCTATTTTCTTTATTCACTTATGCATCTCTAGTACTTGAAAAATGCCTGACATGGGAGTAGCTGAAAGCTACCTGTTGAAGGAAAAAATGTATGCAAGCTCCATTAGTCAAATAAGAGGGCAGAAAAACACTGGACTAAAATGTTGAGAATTATTGAAGGAAGGTGATGGGCACATAGGAGTCTATTAGAATGATTCTCTCTACTTTTGTGTAGGATTGAAAAGTTTTATAATAAAAGTTAATAAAAAGAAGACTTGGTTGATGTAATCATTGGAGATAACCATACATAAAACAACAACAACAACAACAAAAAACCTTTATCCCTTTTTGTTACAGCCTGAGAAAGTAAAAAGACATTTGATATTACTAAACCACTGTTATTCTGCCATAGACTGGTGGAACTGTGGTCCCCAAAAGATGCTTGTTTCTCTTTTAAGGACTCTGATGGCAAGCAAGAATTTTAGTAAAAACCAACAAAGCTGATCTGCCAAGCTGCACTATTTTTTCTTATAATCACCTTATCATATACCCAAAGGGCTTGTAAGGATCCTTGGGGATGAGTTTGTCCATTTCCCTCAGAGGTTACTCAGGTAGCTGTCAGCACTGGCCACTGGCCACTGTCACCTCCCTCCCTGCAGGCCAGAGGTCACAATCCCACATCTCACTTCTCAGCAGACTCCTGGATCCTGATGCAGTGAAACCTCCAGACCCTACCTTCCTGTCTTCCCTTTGGACCTCTGCCTGGTTCACTTTCTGAGCCTCTTGATTCTCCATTCTCATCTTGTCCCGTTCAGGGTCAGTAACCAGCCACAGAATGCACGCCTCAGTCCTGATAAGGCTCCTTGTGGGACAAAGCATCTGTGAGCTGCCCTGGGCTCCTCCTCACACGACAGCTCTGGCTTAGAGGGCTCCCCTCCGTAGGAAACCCTGTTCAGGCCCCCAGTGTTGCTGGTTACTACTTTCCTCCTGGTCCCTTGCCCCTTGGGAAGCACCATCTGATAAGCAGCATAAAGAAGCCATTTGAATAGCACTAAGCTACACTCTGGAAAGAGAACCTTGGTCATGGTGCTTGTGCTTTCAAGTACGTGGGAGTTACGTTCTGGAATGTCACTGTGAACACTGGATTAGTGCATACTGAACCATTGCTCCTAGGGGAAATATAGGCTTCAGTTCCTGCCAGCCTCTGGTCACAACATTTTTGTCACTGATCAATACATAACCTTTTTTTTCTGTGTGTTTCTGTTTGGCTTATTTAATAAACCATTGATTCATTAACACTGAACTCACAGCCAACAGCACTATAACTCATGCCTGAATGAAGGTTATCTAACAAGTATTTTCTCTGTAAGGCAAATCACAGCCTCCTTGCACTTAGGGACACTAGACGGCACTTTCGCACAATACTTGGGCCCATTTTAAACAGTGAAATTACCAACAAAAAGCATAAAAATTTGAAAAAATGTGGCACTAAGTAACTTTGAAGAGGATCCTTACTTATACTGTAAGAGCTGAAACAAGAAGGCAGAGTCGCTTCTTCGATCCCAGTTGGGAATGTGTGCATTAGGTAATTCAAACATTTCACTGTTCCTCATGTTTGCAAATGACTACAGAAGTGCTATGAGCATTGCTTTTGGAGTTACAATAAATCTTACCAAGTAAGGAAATTCGCAAATACAGAATCTGAGAATAATGAGGGTTGACAATATGTCTGTTAACCTTGCACAATATGCCATTACGTTTAATAAAACGAAACTTGCGATTTACGACATATATGTTACAGAATATTATATATAGTTATGTAAAATCATAGTTCTTCATTCCATGCCTTTGGTCCAGGTGATCTGAAATGAGGAAAAAGATGATAAGGTGAGCTACAAAATTTTAAAATATACATTATTTTTTTTATTTTTAAAGTTTACTTATTTATTTCAAGAGAGAGAGAGAGAGAGAGAGAGAGAGAGCAGAGAGAGAGAGAGGGAGAGAGAGGGAATCCCAAGCAGTCTCCACACTGACAGTGCAGAGCCCTACGTGAGCCTTGAACTCACAAACTGTGAGATCATGACCTAAGCTTAAACCAAGAGGCAAACGCTTAACCAACTGAGCAACCCAGACACCCCTAAAATATATGATCTCTTAAACGTTAAACCTTTACGCTATAGGTATTGTTTATATATTTATATACATTTTATGTATAACATACCATGTTATTTTTATCATCTATATAGCTCATAATTTTAAAGTTTCCTTTATTGATTTAGAAAAAGTTGAACTGAGGCAAATTTCAGTGATTACCTGAAATATCATGTTTATATCTAAAGAATATATTAAAATTTAAACGCTATAAATATAACTTAAAGTATTAAAAATTTTTCTCCATTACTCCAGTGAGAATTATCAGTAGGAGATCTCTATTATTATTATCACACCATAAAAATCATTTGCAAATTCTCTAATCACTTCAAAGAACAAAAAGTTTCACATCTAAGTATTAAGGCAAAGTTGCATTAGTTTTAAATGGAAAATTAACCATTCCAAGGGCGATGATCATATAGAATGCATTATTAGGCACTTTCAATGAGAAGCAAAGGAGAATTTTACCTTCCTGAATTAGCAAATCAAGGGATACAAGTTGGAATTCTCAGAACAGGAAGGCATCCTTAGCCTTGTGTAGCCAGAAGTTTCCCAGATGTATTTCTGCTCCCCTAGTCTTGGGAATCTGGTTCTTGTAACTCAGTGTCTTAAGGTGCTCATATTATTATCACCCATCGTCACAGGTACAGTAGGATGATGGAATTTGGGAGGTGACTGGATGTTTTCCAGGCATGTTGGTCATGAGAAGAGCACTTTCCAGGATCCACTGGTGCTTGATATCATGGTAGAAAAAGCTAACCAGGAAGATAAATTAAAATAGCATGTAATCCTCTCCCCAGTGATCCAAAATGTTCCTGAATACCACACCAATGAGGCAAATAAAAGATTGAGTGTCCATCCAGATGCCAAGAGTAGGGAGAGATGTCATAAAACATGCCACAACTAGCTCAGACATGCAGTGGGTAGACTTGCCTCAGGCGTGTAGTCCTTTAGCCTGTTGACTTTAATCTGGTCTGGGGATGATGTGTTACAGGAAGTTTGGTCTGGTGGGTTCAAACGGAACCCTGTCACTGAAGTGCAGCATTCCATGTGAACTTCCATTTACCACTGGAGAATGAGGAAGCGATTTATGAAACAGTTAAACTCAAGGTGTGCGGTTCTTAAAATGTACACAATCACTACGGAATGTAGAAATAAGGAATGCTGGGGTGAAGAGAAGGAAGAACGGAAATTAGACCGAGATTGGATTCGAGAGTCAGATTCACCCCCAGTGGAGTCATTTGGCACACTGCAGACATGAATCAGAGCACACGATTTCTCAACTGGGTGCTGGGCATGAAAACTGCTGGGAGCTGGACCACGGTTCCCTCAGTGATACATCTCTCAGCCCCCAGTGTGTGGTCAGACTCGCTGCTCACAAATTCCACCCAAAATAGTCTTTCTTTTTCACACTTAAAAATTCGTTCCAAACAAGTGTTTCCTTTTAACATTCCCAGAGCAGATTGACTTTTTGAGCTTTGTGTTGCTTCCAACTCTGTCAATGTCAGAGGCCTCAAATTAATTCCAACATCTCGTTGCTGTTTTCCCTTAAGAAGTCCTGATGGTATTGCACTCACTTTGGGTTCAATCTGTTTATGCTTATTGGAATGCCCATTAGGGCAGCATTTCTACCATTTTGGTCCAGAAAATGCTTGTGATTAGCATAGGGGTCTTGAATAGTCATCCCTATCACTTTGGTCATGAAACAGTTACATCCAGTTAAAAAAAGAAAGGAGTCATGTGGAGAGAAGGGGGGCAATTGAATATTATTAGAGCCTTGAGGAATGAAGGCCACAGGGTGAAAACCATTGCATATTAAGTAGCTCAGCCTAATAAAAACCAAAGGAAACAGCAGCAAACTGTTACAGAAAGTTCTTCTGAACTGCCCTCAGCCCGTTTTCTCCTGCTTCCGTTGGTGATACTTGGACAGACATGCGCCTTCACACGCAGGCTCATACATGGTCTGCCCTGACTTCTGACCTGGTTTTATCCTAGACATCAGGTTCCAGGCCATCTTCATGCCTTCTCATGTGAAAGTTCATGCCTGGTGCCCAATTTCATGTCCTTTTTAGAGTCAGTATGAAGGAGACCTGGAGAAGGCCTTCCCTGACCACCCAAGATGAGGCAGTACCCACTCACCACTTCCCCTCTTGTCACACTTCATTGCATCACTTCATTTTATTTCTCTGTTTAGCACTTACTACTCTCTTGTGTATTCATTAGTTGACTTGTTTATTTTTTTTCTCTTCCAACTTCAGTGTAATTCTATGAAGGGAGAGACTCTGTCTTGTTCAGCATTATCTCTAGGGCCTAGAAATGTCCTTGGCACATAATGGCTCCCCAGGAAATATTTATTTACTCACTGACTGTGAGATGATGAGAGAATAACTTTGCATCATGTACCGTGAGTGTACATATAGCACCCAGAAGTGACAGACACACAGCAGGTATTCACAGTGACCCTCTTTCCCCCCATGCTCTCTGTAAACTGCATGTTCAGTTGCATGCTAAGGTCTGATGGGATCAGTCCTGTTGACTTGAGTGTTGACTGACTTATTAATTTAATTTCTGATTTAGCTTTGGCCTCTGGGACGGGCCTGGAGGGTGCAGTGAAAGCAAACACACCAGACTGCTGGGTGTGGGGATCTTGGGTTGTAGTCTTGTTTCACCTCTGATTCACTATCTGAGCTGTGGGCAACTTGCTTAACCCCTGTGATTCTGTTTTTTCATCCGCAGAGTGAAGAGGTTGGATAGATGATGCTTAAAATCACTTTCAGTTCTTGCACTTTTGTAGTGTTGCCTCTTTCCCTCTGTGTGGATGTGAGCACAGACCACTGTCTTCATATGAGAGTAAACATACTTACAGAGTGTTCTGCAGCCCTTAGAGAAATTCACAGTACGGTATTATGATGGATATACACCACTCTCCTCTTTGTCCCCTCAAAGATCTCAGAACATGTTTCTTTGCCATGTACTTTAGGAGCCTTGTACTCAAAGTAGATTTAATAAATCCCCCTTTATATTTATATAGCATTTTTCATTTGAGACTATCAAGATTTATCTACAACCTGTCATTAGTGCTATTTTTTTTTGCCTAGAAATTCTCTGTGGATATGAAGGATAATGACTATTTATCCTCCTCTATGGGCTTTCTATTTTTAAATTTTTATGTATGTATGTATGTGTGTATGTATGTATGTATGTATGTATGTATTTATTTATACTTATTGAGGTATAATTAACATACAATATTATGTTAATTTCAGGTGTCCAACACTGTGATTTGACATTTGTATATATTGTGAAATGGTCACCATAATTAGACCAGTTACCATCTATCACCTTACACAGTGAATACAATGTTACTAATTTTATTCTTCATGCTGTACATTATATCCCGATGACATATATTTTATATTTTATATTTTATATAAATATTTTATAACAGGAAGCTTGTAGTACTTAATCTCCTTCACTCATTTTGCCCACCCTGCAAATCTCCTCCCCTCTGGCAGCCACCAATATTTTCACTTTATCTATGAGTCTGGGTTTTATTTTGTTTGTTTTTTGGATTTCACATCTAAGTGAAATCAGTGATATTTATCTTTCTCTGTCTGACTTATTTTACTTAGCATAATATCCTTTAAGTCCATCTATGTTATTGCAAATGGCAAGATTTCATTCCTTTTTATAGCTGAATAATATTCCATTGTGTGTGTGTGTGTGTGTGTGTGTGTGTGTGTGTATCTGTCTCACGTCTTCTTTATGCATTCATTCACTGATGGACGTGTATGTTGTTTCCTTATCTTGGCTGTTGTAAATAATGCTTCAGTGAACATAGAGGTGCATATATTTTTCCAAATTAATGTTTTCAGTTTCTTTGGATAGATACCCAGTAGTGGAATTACTGGATCATATGGTAGCTCTATTTGTAATTTTTTGAGGAAGTTCTATACTGTTTTCCATAGTGGCTGTACCAGTTTACATTCCTACCAGCAGTGCACAAGGATTCCCTTTTCTTTATGTCTTTACCAGTGCTTGTATTTCTTGTCTTTCTGATAATAGCCATTCCTTTTTAATTAAAAAAATTTTTAAGTTTATTTATTTTGGGGGGGGGGCACGGAGAGAGGCAGGGAGAGGCAGAGAGAGAGAGAGGGAGAGAGAGAGGTGGTGCAAGCAGGCTCTGCACCACCAGCACAGAGCCTGATGCAAGGCTAAACTCATGAATCATGAGATTGTGACCTGAGCTGAAACCAAGAGTCAGATGCTTAGCTGACTAAGCCACCCAGACGCCCTGGTAATAGCCATTTTGACAGGTGTAAGCTGATAACTCATTATGGTTTTGATTTGCATTTCTCTGATGATTAGTGATGTTGAGCATCTTTTCATGTGCCTGTTGGCTATCTGTATGTCTTCTTTGGAAAAATGTCTATTCAGATCCTCTGCCCATTTTTTTTTTTTTTGTTATTGAGTCATATGAGTTCTTTATATATTTTGGGTATTAACCCCTTATTAGTCATATGATTTGCAAATATCTTATCCCGTTCAGTAGGTTGTCTTTTCATTTCATTGATTGTTTCCTTCACTGTGCAGATACTTTGTAGTTTGATGTAATCCTAACTGTTTATTTTTGCCTTTTGTTTCCCTTGCCTTTGGAGTCAGATCTAAAAAAAACATCACTAAAACGGATGCCAAAGAGCTTCCTGCAAATGTTTTCTTCTGGGAGTTTTATGGTTACAAGTATTACATTCAGTCTTTTATCCATTTTGAGTCATTTTTTACATATGATATAAGATACTGGTCTAGACCCATTTTTTTTGCATGTGGCAGTCCAGTTTTGCCAACACCATTTATTGAAAAGATTGTCTTTCTTCTGTTGTATATTTTCACCTTTTTAGTTGTAAATTAATTGACCATATATGCATGGATTTACTTCTGAGCTCTCAATTCTATTCCATTGATCTATGTATCTGTTTTCTTGCCAATACCATACTGTTTTGATTACTATAGCTCTGAAATAAATTACTATTACTCTGAAATCAAGGAGTATGATAATTCTGGTTTTGTTCTTTGTTCTTAAGATTGTCTTGGCTCTTTGGGGTCTTTTGTAATTCCTTATGAATTTTAGAATTATTTGTTCTAGGTCTGTGAAAAATGTCATTAGAATTTTGATAGGGATTGCATTGAATCTGTAGATTGCTTTGGGTAGTATGGACAGTTAACAATATTAATTCATCCAGTCCATAAACATGAAAAGACTTTTTATTTATTTGTGTCTTCTTCAGTTTCTTTCTTCAATATCATATAATTTTCAGAGTACAACTCTTTCCCCTCCCTGGTTAAATTTATTCCTATAGGGGTGCCTGGGTGGCTTAGTTGGCTAAGCATCCGACTTCAGCTCAGGTCATGATCTCATGGTTTGTGAGTTCGAACCCCGTGTTGGGCTCTGTGCTGACAACTCAGAGCCTTGAGCCTGCTTTATATCCTGTGTCTCCCTTTCTCTCTGTCCCTCTTCTGCTTGTGCTCTGTCTCCCTCTCCCTCTCTCTCTCTCCCTCAAAAATAAATAAGCATTAAAAAAATAAAAAGAATTATTCCTAGGTATCATATTCTTTCTGATGTGATTGTAACTAGAGTTATCTTGATTTCTCTTTCTGAAAGTTCATTATTAATTATAAAAACACAACATATTTGTATATTAATGTTGTATTTTGCAACTTTACTGAATTTATTTATTAGTTTTATGTGTTCATTGATTAGTTTTATTAATCCTAACATTTTTTCTATATACAATATGTCATTTGAAAATAGTGACAGTCTTACTTCTTTCTTTCCAATTTGTATGACTTTTCTTTTTGTTGTCTAATTGATGTGGCTGGGACTTCCAGTAGTATGTTGAATAAAATTGGGAATAGTGGGCATCCTTGTCTTGTTTTCTTTTGTCTCTAAGGTATTTTTTGATTTTTTCTTTTGATTCCTTCTATGACCCAGCAGTTGTTAAGTAACATGTTGTTTAATTTCCATATTTTTTTGAATTTCCCAGTTTTTTTCTTGTAGTTGATTTCTAGTTTCATATCATTGTGGTCAGAAAGGATGCTTGGTATAATTTCAGTCTTCTTGAATTTATTGAGATTTGTTTAATCCTGGAGAATGTTCCATGTACACTTGAGAAATATGTTTCTTCTGGTTTTGGATGGAATATTCTGTATATATCTATTAAGTCCGTTTGGTCTAGTGTGCATTTAAGGGGCCAGTGTTTCCTTATCAATTTTCTGTCTGGATGATCTATCTATTGATGTAAGCGTGGTGTTAAAATCCCCAAGTATTATTACATTGCTGTCAATTTCTACCTTCTGGTCTGTGAATATTTGCTTTATATTTTTTAGTGCTCCTATAGTGGTGCATATATATTTATAAATCTTGTATCTTCTTACTGGATTGACTTCTTTGCCATTATGTTCCTGTCTTTGTCTTTTATTATAGTCTTTGTTTTAAAATCTATTTTGTCTGATATGAATATAGCTACACCAGCTTTCTTTTGGCTTCCATTTACATGGGATATCTTTTTCCATCCCTTCACTGTCCTGTTGTAGCTCTTTTTGCGTTTATCCAGTTTGGAATTCTCTGGGTTTCTGGAACCTGGATCTCTGGTTTCTTTCTAGGTTAGGAAAGTTTTGAGCCATGATTTTCTCACATAAGTTTTCTGCCACTTTCTCTCTCTCTTCTCCTTTTGAGACCCCTATAGTGCAAATGTTATTGTGTCTGATGTCTTATAGATTCCTTAAGTTATCTTCATTTTTTTTCTTTTAAAGTTTATTTATTTTGAGAGAGAGAGAGTGAGAGCGAGAGCACAAAGTGGTGTGGGGGCAGAGAGAGTAGGAGAGAGAGAATCACAAGCAGGCTCTGAATTGTAAGTGCAGAGCCCCATGTAGGGCTCTAACTCAGGAACTGTGAAATCATGATCTGAGCCGAAATCAAGAGTCAGATGTTTAACCATCTGAGCCACCCAGGTGCTGCAATTTATCTTCATTTTTAAAAATTCATTTTTTTGTTATTCTGTCTGGGTGAGTTCCATTACTTTATCTTCCAACTTGCTGAACTGTTCTTGTACTTCACCTAGTCTACTGTTGAACCCTGTCTAGTGTGTATTTTAGTTTAGTTATTATATTTTTCAACTCTGTGGCTTCTGTTTGGTACTTTATTATCTTTTTTATATATTTGTTGAAGTTCTCACTGTGAGTTTATGCATTCTCTTCCCAAGTTTGGTGAGCATCTTTGTGACTGTTACTTTGAATTCTTTATCAGGTGGATTACTTATCTTTGTTGTCATTAAGGTCTTTTTCTGAGTTTTTTTTTTTGTTTTTTTTTTTGTTGTTGTTCTTTTGTTTGGAACCTATTTCTCTGTTCCCTCCATTTTGCTTGACTCTCTGTGTTTGTTTCTATAAAACAACTGCCTCTCTCAGTCTTGGAGTGGCCTTGTGTAGGTGATGATCTCTCTCATTCAACTTTGCCCTTGCTCTTGGTTTCCTCTTGAAACTTTGTGATTATCTAATTGTCTCATAACCTGATTTACTCTTTTTTTAATTTTAAACTTTTTAAAAATGTATTTATTTTTGAGAGAAGCAGGGGGGGCAGTGCAGAGAGAGAAGGAATCCCAAGTATGCTCCGCACCATCAACATGGAGTCCGATGCGGGGCTCAATCTCATGAACCATGAGATCATGACCTGAGTCTAAATCGGGAGCCAGACACTTAACTGACTGAACCACACAGGCACCCCCCTGATTTATTCTTGATATGTCCCTGTTGCTGAGGGTGTGCCAAAACCTGTCAGTGATCCAAGAGGAGGGGTGTCATTTAGCACCTAGTTTCAAAGACTGGAAGTCAGACCCTCAGGTAGAAACTTTTAAAGTATGCAAATATACATAGTCCTGTGGGGATGTAATCACAATTCCTCCTGGCCTTCATACCAGGAGATCTGGATCAGGAAATCTTCACCCTTGGTGACAGTTGCAAGAATCAGGGTTCCAGATGAGTGTTTAAGCTTTGTTTTTTTTTTTTTTTTTGGTAAGTTTCATCCAACTGTAGTGAGGCCAAAAGGTGTGCAAAGATTTTGTCTCCCTGCTTAAATTCCCTAGGAGTACCTCGTTAGCCTCTAGATGTGTGGGAAACCTGAAGCCTGTCCCTCTGGCTGAAGCTCTAGGCTGAGTCAATAGGCTTTTTTCACAGGAACACTGGGTTGTATTTCAATTTGCTATTTGTGCAGTGCCCTGGGTGTGATGGCCTGCCAAGAACTGTCTTTCCAATTGTTACAGTCCCGTGGAGCTCTGGAATGCTAGCCCTTTTGGCCACCAAGGCCAGGTGATTCAGGGGTGACCTTTGTGGGAATTGCCCGCACCCACTGGCTTTAGCAAGGCAGCTGGAAAGTGTAGAGGGTGGGATATGCTCACTGGCTTTAGAAAGGCAGTGGGAAAATGTCTCGACTATGCATGTGGGCTTCAGCCATGCAGCGAGAGAGTGCTTTGTTTGTGTACGTGTGCAGCTTTAGGCTGGGAGTGGGAGAAGGCCATGACCATTCACACTCACCAGCCCAGCCAGGGGTTGGGGGTATGTCACAACTGCCCATGCTTGGAGACTTTAGCTAGGAGCAGGAGAACCCCGTGACTGACTGTCCTTCCCTGCCTCAGCCAAGAGGTAGGAGAGTGCTCCCCACCCTCTTCAGCCTCAGCAAGCACTGTGACTGCTGGTGAAGAGTGCAACACTGGTGTCCTCCAGTGCCTCCAGCTCTGGGGGCATCTCCACTGTCCCCCATCCTTCAAGCCAATGCTGCCAGATCAGCAAATGAATCTTGCTTCCATATAATCTAGGTACTTTTCAAACTGATGTTTTACTGCTGGGTCTCAGGGTGAGCCCTTCAAGAGGGGAATCTCAGTTTCCTATAGAAATTTGGGGCTCCTGGACATCAGCCCTGCCGATTTTCTAAGCCAGGTATTCTGGGGTCTTGTCTGTTTGGTGCAGATTCAAGTTGCTGGGTGCCAATGTGGGGCATCAGCCCTTGTTTTCCTGGAGGAGCAGCTGTCTGGTGGGATCTCTCCCTATTGTGTGTCACCGTGCTGGGGATGGGCTTTTTTTTTTTGTTGCGAGACCAAGTCTCTGCATCTCCTACCTCTCCAGAGGTGGTCCTTTTCATTTTTTTTAAATTTCAAAGTTTATTTATTTATTTTTGAGAGAGTGAGAGACTGAGCAGGGGGTGGGGGTAGAGAGAAAGGGGGACATAGGATCTGAAGTGGACTCCATGCCAACAGCAGAGAGCCCAGTGTGGGGCTCAAACTCATGAACCTTGGGATCATGACCTGAGTCGAAGTTGGAGGTTTAGTCTACTGGAGCCACCTAGGCGCCCCTGGAGATGGTCCTTTTATCCTTCATTGTGGACAGCAGTTTATCTGGTTTTCCGATATTTTTTCAGAAGGACTTGATCCATACGTAGCTGTAGATTATTGGTGTGTCTGTGGAAAGAGGTGAGTTAGGATCTTCCTATGCGGCCATCTTGAACTTCATCAAGTGCTATTATTTTTAACAAAGTGAAAGTTGAACTGGGTGAAATCATAAGAATTATCTACACTTTATATTCTGTCAGTGCTACACATCAGAAGTCCAGAGTTACAAAATATATTTTGCTATCATTACATGCACTACAGAATCCCCTCGGAAGCACTAAGTTCTTACATGAATTAAGATTATCACTTGACCAGATGTTGCCCCACATATGACTGGGTCTACTGAGTGTGATTCCTGAGACCTTCATTCACTCTTCAATTAACTGCAGTTTGAACCTTCCCCCTTGGTTCTCTGAGTCTGCTCTTGTTTTATACTGGGTGCTGCCCTCTAAAATCCAAACCTATAGTTACTTGCTTTTTCTCTTATGTGATGGCTCTGTGGAAGGTTTCCCTCTGCCCTATTATTATGTCCCAACTCATACTTGCTCTGGATCACATGTTCTGTATTTTCTACATGTTCTTCTCTATCTAAAGTGTTTCCAACCTCATTTGCCTGGCAAACTCATGCTCATTTTTGAAGATGTGGCTCAAACATCTCATCCTCTTTGAAGCCTTTCTAACCCATTCTCCTGATTCTAGGAAGGACTGTCTTCCCTCTTTTTTGTACTAACATTATGCCAATATATAACACAATTGGAGTATTTGTTCTGTATTACTTTTTTTTTTTTGCATGTCTATATTACCTTTTGAGAATTCATTGTGGATAAGGCTTTTGTCTTTTTAAGTTTTTTTTTTTTTTTTTTTTAATGTCCTTAGCCATAGTCTAGTGCTCTTGGTAAATGTTTGTTGAATGAATGAATGAATGAAAACACAGGATTTAATTTCTGGCCCCAACACTAAAGTGTTAAAAAGCTTTGATCTATGTATATGAAATACTCTTTGAAAAAGCCTTATGGGTAGTAATGGGATTGGAGGGAAATTCATAGGATTCCATGAATCCTATGAAGGATGTCTATAGTTCAACATGGTTTGAATCAAACTGTGTTTTAGTTTAAATTAATTCATCCAATTAAGAGATGTTAATTAGATCAACCTGCCAGCAAGGGGATTAGAACTAGTATTAAGATGACTGTTTTTTTTCCCTCTGTCAAAAAACATAGCTTGAATAGTCTCTAGGCACTCTAACGAGGTGAAATTTGTGAAGCAGCCCATGGATTGATTGCATTGGCAAAACTTCAAATACATTTAAAAATATATGGCTTTCATAACTTTATACTATTTTATAATTTTTAATGGAAAATATGCTATCATCTCGTAATTAAGAACAACTTAATTGAGAAATAAAACCACTGATAAATCTTTCATCCTGAATAACAGATACATGTATTGAAATTCAAGTTAGTCAACATACAGTGTAGCACTGGTTTCAAGAGTAGAACCCAGTGCTTCATCACTTCCATATAACACCGAGTGCTCATCCCAACAAGTACCCTCCTTAATGCCCCTCACCCATTTAGCCTGTCTCCCCACCACGTTCCTTCCAGCAATGCTCAGTTTGCTCTCTGTATTTAAGAGTCTCTTATGGTTTGCCTCCCTTTCTGTTTTTATCTTATTTTTCCTTCCCTTCCCCTATATTCATCTGTTGTGTTTCTTAAGTTTCACATGAGTGAAATCATTTATTTTCTGACTGACTAATTTCACTTAGCATAATACACTCTGGTTTCATCCAAGTTGTTGCAAATTGCAAGATTTCATTCTTCTTGATCACTGAGTAATATTCCATTTATATATATATATATATATACATATATATATATATATATATATATACACACATACACCACATCTTTATCCATACGTCAGTTGATGGACATTTGGGCTCTTTCCAAAATTTGGCTATTGTTGATAGTTCTGCTATGAACGTTGGGGTGCATGTGCCTCTTGGAATCAGCATTTTTGTATACTTTGGATAAATACCTAATAGTGCAATTGCTGGGTCACAGGGTAGTTCTATTTTGAATTTTTTGAGGAACCTCCATACTGTTTTCTAGAGTGGCTGTACCAGTTTGCATTCCTGCCAACAGTGCAAAAGTGTTCCCCTTTCTCTGCATCCTCTGCATCCAAACAACGTCTGTTGTTTCCTGAGTTGTTCATTTTAGCTATTCTGACAAGTACGAGGTGGTATCTCATTGTGGTTTTGATTTATTATTTCCCTGATAATGAGTGATGTTGAGCATCTTTTCATGTGTCTGTTAGCCATCTGGATGTATTCTTTGGAAAAGTGTCTATTCATGTCTTTTGCCCCTTTCTTCACTGGATTATTTGTATTTTGGGTGTTGAGTTTGATACATCCTCTATAAATTTTGGATACTAAACCTTTATCCGATATGTCATTTGCAAATATCTTCTCCCATTCTGCCAGTTTCCTTTTAGTTTTGTTGATTATTTCCTTCACTGTGCAGAAGCTTTTCATCTTGATGAGATCCCAATAGTTCATTTTTGCTTTTGTTTCCCTTTCCTCCAGAGACATGTGTCGTAAGAAGTTGCTGTGGCCAGGGTCAAAGAGGTTGCTGTCTGTTTTCTCTTGTAGGACTTTTATGGTTTCCTGTCTCACATTTAGGTCTTTTATCCATTTTGAGTTTATTTTTGTGTATGGTGTAAGAAAGTGGTCCAGGTTCATTCTTCTGCATGTCTCTGTCCAGTTTTCCCAGCACCATTTGTTGAAGAGACTGTCTTTTTTCCATTGGATATTCTTTCCTGCTTTGTCAAAGATTAGTTGGCCATTTGTGGGTCCATTTCTGGGTTCTCTGTTCTGTTCCATTGGTTTATGTGTCTGTTTTTGTGTCAGTACCATACTATCTTGATGATTATAGCTTTGTAATACAGCTCGAAGTTCGGAATTGTGATGCCTCCAGCTTTGTTTTTTGTTGTTTTTTTTTTTTTTTTGTTTTTTTCCAACATTACTTTGGCTATTCAGGGTCTTTTCAGGTTCCATACAAATTTTAGAATTGTTTGTTCTACCTCTGTGAAGAATGCTGGTGTTATTTTGATAGGGATTGTATTGAATGTGTAGATTGCTTTGGGTAGTATAGACATTTTAACAATATTTTTCCTTCTCATCCACAAGCATAGAATGTTTCTCCATTTCTTTGTGTCTTCTTTAATTTCTTTCATAAGCTTTCTATAATTTTCAGTGTACAGATCTTTTACCTCTTTGGTTATGTTTATTCCTAGGTATCTTACAGTTTTTTTGATGGAATTGTAAATGGGATTGATTCCTTGATTTCTCTTTCTTCTGCTTCATTATTGGTGTGTAGAAATGCAACCAATTTCTGTACATTGATATTATATCCTGTGACTTTACTGAATTCACGTATTAGTTCTAGCAGTTTTTGGCTGGAATCTTTTGGGTTTCCACGTAGAGTATCATGTTATCTATAAAGAGTGAAAGTTTGACTTCTTCCTTGCTACTTTATATGCCTTTTATTTCTTTTTATTGTCTGATTGCTGAGGCTAGGACTTCCAGTGGATATCCCTGTTGTGTTTCTGACTGTAGGGGAAAGTTCTCAGTTTTTCCACTTGAGGATGATATTAGCTGTGGGTCTTTCATATATGACCTTCATGATGTTGAGATATGTTCCTTTTATCCTTAGTTTCTTGTGTTTTTTTAAAAATCAAGAACGGATGTTGTATTTTGTCAAATGCTTTTCTGCATCTATTGAGAGGATCATATGCTTCTTATCCTTTCTTTTATTAATGTGATGTGTCACAATGATTCATTTGTGAGTATTGAACCAGCCCTGCAGCCCAGGGATAAATCCCACTTGATCATAGTGAGTAATTCTTTTAATGTACTGTTTTGTTTTGTTTTGTTTTTTGAGACAGAGAGGGAGAGACATTGTGCAAGTGGGGAAGGGACAGAGAGGGAGACCCAGTATCTGAAGCAGGCTCCAGGCTCTGAGCTGTCAGCACAGAGCCTGACATGGGGGTGGGGGGTGGAGGGGGGCTTGACCTCACGAACCATGAGGTCATGACCTGAGCCAAAGTTGGACACTTAACCAACTGAGCCACCCAGGTGCCCCTCTCTTAATGTACTGTTGAATTTGATTTGCAAGTATCTTGTTAAGAATTTTTGCATCCAGGTTCATTGGGGATGTTGGCTTGTAATTGTCCTTTTTAGTGGGGTCTCTGTCTGGTTTTGGAATCAAGGTAATGTTGACTTCATAGAGTAAGTATCCATTCTGATACCCTATGTCTTCTGATTGGAGCATTTAGTCCATTTACATTCAAAATGATTATTGAAAGATATGAATTTAGTGTCATTACTCTACATTACCTGTAGAGTTGGTGTTTCTGGTGATGTTCTCTGGTCGTTTGTAGTCTTTGTTGCTTTGGTCTTTTATTTTTCCACTCAGAGAGTCCCCCTTAAAATTTCTTGCAGGGCTGGCTTAGTGATCACTAGCTCCTTTAGTTTTTGTTTGTCTGGGAAACTCTTTATTTCTCCTATTCTGAATGACATCCTTGCTGGATAAAGAATTCTTGGCTGCATATTTTTCTCATTTGGCACATCAGATATTTCCTGCCGCTCCCTTCTGGCCTGCTAAATTTCAGTGGACAGGTCTGTTGCTAATCTTATGTGTCTACCTTGAGGTTAAGGACCTTTGGTCCCTAGCTGCCTTCAGAATTCTCTCTTCGTTTTTGTATTTTGCAAGTTCTACTATGATATGTCATGGTGTTGACCTGTTTTTGTTGATTTTGATGTTGGTTCTCTGTGCCTCCTGAACTTGAATGCCTGTTTTCTTCCCCAGATTAGGGAAGTTCTCAGCTATAATTTGTTCAAATAAACCTTCTGCCCCTTTTTCCTGCTCTTCTTCTTCTGGAACCCTCTGATATGGATGTTGTTTTGTTTTATGGTATCACTAAGCTCTCTGAGTCTCCCCTTGTGATCTAATAATTTTCCTCTCCCTCTTTTTTCAGCTTCCTTATTTTCCATAATTTTATCTTCTATTTCACCTATTCTCTCCTCTGCTTCTTCAGTCCTCATTGTGACTGTTTCCAGTCAGTTTTGCATCTCAGTTATTACATTTTTCATATAAGCCTGATTAGTTTTTAGGTCTTTGATCTCTGCAGCAAGGGTTTCTCTGGTGTCTTCTGTGCTTTTGTTCCAAACCCAGCTTCGTTTTACGCCTGTTATTCTAAATTCTTGTTCAGATATATTCCTTATATCTGTTTTGAGCAAGTCACTGGCAGTGATTTCTTCTTGACTTTCTTTTGGGGACAATTCCTCCATCTCGTCATTTTGCCTAAGTTTCTGTCTTTTGTGTGTTTTAAAAGCTTGTTATATTTTCTGCACCTGAGAGGACTGCTGTATTGAAAAGGGCCATACACTGTCTAGGGCCTGGCACTTCAGGAAGTATTTCTGGTGTATGCTATGTGCATTCTGCTGCTGTGTTTTGGCTGCTCTTTCCCACTGGCCAGTGCTCTGCAGAGCTCCTCCTTGCTTACAGTGGTGAGTGTTTGAACATGTGAGGTATGGACATTTGATATGTTGAAGTAAGCCTCGCATCTGCCACCTTGTCTCCCTCCAACTCGGAAGATCCTTCTGCCACTTCGCAGATAGATTTCCTGGGTGTTCCAAGTGATCTGACCTCAATATAGCTGTGTTTGAGGGATGAGGACAGCCTAGGGTCCCCCTACTTCTCTGCCATCTTAACTCTTCCCCCTAAGTAACAGATATATTTTAATTGTTGCCTATTACCTTCATATGCATTCTATTTTTATATACTTGTAATCATGGGATATTTTTCAGTTTTATGTATACTTTCTATATGATCCTTTAAAATGGATAGATAGTGATATTTACCAAAAGATGTTTCACAAATGGTAGTTTCTTGGAATTTTAACAGATGTTGGGGAAAATAAAACATCTCCGAGGTCAAATAAGTTTGCAAAGTTGTGAAAATGAACACATTCCTTTACTGTAGGATTTCTCAAAGAAGAAATCTTGAGAAATCTTGCTTTAAGGTAAAAGATGAGAACATGACACATTTTCTTCAAATTAATTTTAACATGAAACTGATAAAAAATACAGAGTGAAACATCTGCTCCACAGATAAGTTTTTAGAACACACTTTGGAAATCAGTGATGGGTAGTCTGTAGTATTGCTATAACCATATTTACTAACCCCTTCCTCTACTGTTGGACAATAACATTCAGTCACACTTGGGATAAAGCCCCAAATCCTTGACGTGGCCTACAAATCTGTATGATCTGGTCCCTCCCGACTTATCTTCCACCACTCTTCCCCTTGCCTGCTATGCTCTTACCACTTTGGTTTCTTTCAGTTTCTTGAACTCACTAAGCTCTTGCTTAGTAAGTCCTGCAAGCAGGGCTTTTACATGTGCTACATTTTGACTTTTGTAAATAATAAAATGTTTATAACATTTCCTTTCATGGAGGTATTTCCTAAGTTACTACCCATTTTCAGGAGATAGAATTGGTAACATAAAGAAATATAGTATTGTCGGTTTCATCTTCTACCAGCGGTATGTTGCGTGGCATTTCCCTGTCTTGTCAGGATCAGCCAGCCAGTCATGTCTCACGATTATGGATGTCAGCCTAGGCAAAACCAAAAGAGAAAGGCACATAATAGATCACAATGCCAGATATCAGTAACTTTCAGTTTTTTTTTTTAATTTTCTTGGTTGACAAGATGAATTGTCAATCAGCTTTTTTCTTTTAGGGACTTTCAGAATGTGTATTTCACGTTGTTATACATCATAGCTCATGAGGATTTTGCTCGGTGTGACAAGGAAGTGGCAATTTGCTGTCTTCCACACTTTTGAAGACCTATAGTGCTTGAAAAGGAAGTGAAGGATGACTGTTGACCTAGTTAAAGAAGCCTCTCAAGAACACAAAGTGAGACCTGGGATCTACACCTATTTCTTTGTATTTTGCTTATAGTCAGTAATTTTATCAGTAAATTGGATAAAGCATAGAAGGAATATTTATCAAAGGTGTACACGACCCCAAATTACGGAATGAGGTTTTGTTCTAACCTACTGATTTGATAGATGAGCAATGACAGATCCCAAGCCTGTGCCACTGTCCAACATGAGGAGGGGCTATTTGTATAGGTGCTGTTTGACTGTGGGGCAAATGGGGTCTCTGGAGTTGTTCAACATGGTAGTCCTGTTCAGAGAAGTTAAGAGACTTGCTGAAGGCCACTTTGTGGTCTCAGGCTGCCACTCTTATATATTTGATGATATAATCAAGAATTAAACATTTTTGACAGGCTTGACAGATGGTGAAACCACTATAAAGTAAAAAAGCGTGAAGTATTCAGTTTGTACTTTGAAATCAGTTGACTTGGTCCAGGCTGGGGAAAACCTGACTTGAGGGTGTTTAAACTAAAAAGGTGTTCTCTGGGAGTTTGTTAACTGTAATCACTGTGTGAGGCAACACAAAGTCTGTAGCTGTGAAATGGTCTAGTTGAATCCTAGGCTGAAGTAATAGAGATAGTGCAGCCCAAACCCCTGTATCGGTTGGAACACAATAGAAATACTGTGTTCAGTCCTAGGAGTCATATTTTATTTTTAAAAAGAAAATTTTTTTAACGTTTATTTATTTTTGAGACAAAGAGAGACAGAGCATGAACAGGGGAGGGTCAGAGAGAGAGGGAGACACAGAATCCGAAACAGGCTCCAGGCTCCGAGCAGTCAGCACAGAGCCCGACGTGGGGCTCGAACTCACGGACCGCGAGATCGTGACCTGAGCCGAGGTCGGACGTTTAACCGACGGAGCCACCCAGGCGCCCCTAGGAGTCATATTTTATTTTTTATTTTTTTTATTTTTTTATTTTTATTTTTTTAATTTTTTTAACGTTTATTTAGTTTTGAGACAGAGAGAGACAGAGCATGAACAGGGGAGGGGCAGAGAGAGAGGGAGACACAGAATCCGAAACAGGCTTCAGGCTCTGAGCAGTCAGCGCAGAGCCCGATGCGGGGCTGGAACTCACGGACCGCGAGATCATGACCTGAGCCTAAGTCGGACGCTTAACCGACTGAGCCACCCAGGCGCCCCCTAGGAGTCATATTTTAAAAATGGATACTGCAAATATTTGATCCCCAGGGTCATGTGCATGGTACATAGTAGCAACTCAATGAATATCAGTTAGGCTGTTGCTGAACTAACTATGTTGTATATAAAGCACCACAAAGCAAGTGCTCAGAAATGTTAGGTTTTCCTTCTCTTTTTGCAAGAAGGGCAATCAGAATGCTATAGGTCTTGGCAAACATGCTAACTAAATAAACTTTCAAGAAATAGGATGTTTTTCTGGATATTCAAGTCTTCAAAAACTGAAAATTTGATTCTCTGCTTTTACAATGTTTGTTGTGGTTCCCTATGGGCGTATAGGTTGGATATTATTAAGACCTTACTGGACTTGTGGCTATGTCAACCAGTGAGATTTCTCTCCTTCCCTCTTTTCTTCCTTCCTTCTTTTCTTATTTCCACATTTATTGAGGGCCCCAGCAATGTCTTAGACTCTGGGAATTAAAAAATAAATAATTTATGATTTCTTTGAAGTGACTTCATGTGAAGGGGAGTAGACAGACATGAAAACAAATAAATTACAATGTAGTGTGATGGCTGTAGCAGAAGAAGCATGTAGAAGGCACAGATATAGCAGTTCAATTCAATAAATACTGGCTTTGAGGACCTTCTATGTACCAGCCACTGTGTTAAGCCCAGGGGATATAGCTGAAAACAAGACAGACCCATCTTTTATGAAAATTAAACAAGTAATTGCATATGTGTAGGTATTCTGGAAGGGGAAGCACAGTCTACCATGAGGGTTAGAGTCAGGAGAAGAGAAAGTGTTCCTTGAAGAAGCGACGTTTGAGCAGAGGCTAAACGAAGTATAGGAGTTGGCCAAGCATGAGCAGAAGGGATGAACAGTCCAGGCAAATGTCAGAGATGAGCTGAGTGTTGTTGGATTTTCCTTGAAATATAATATCTTTCACAACAGGTAATGTTCTTTTGCAAAAGTCAAGTGTGATGATCATTTCAAGTTGCTCACATATTTGCTGGAAAAAGAAGTAACCCAAGAAGCACACACAATTAGCAAAGTTGGAAAGTCATGTTTGTTTTGGCAATGTTGGCCTTACTTACAGGCAGAATACAAGGTCTTGCCTGCTGCTGTAAATTAAAGGGTTTGGAGCAGACTTCCACCCATATATGGAGACTCATTTCTTAGGGTAGCAATTTCTTTCAAGGGCCTCTTGTAAGATTTACCTACTCTAAGAAGATGTAACTTACAACACATTAGTGGGAGTGAGTGCAGTAGATTATGTTTTAAAGAAAGAATAGGGTGGGGAGAATGAGCAGAAATGAAGGAAAATGGAGACATTTAAGGGTATTCCAAGTCCACAGAAAGGGGAGTCCTTGGAGGTGGACAGCAATGTCTTCTAAACTCAAGCTGTCTAGACAGCTTCACTCAAGCTGACTTTGACGGTTGTTGAGTGAAAAGAAAATATTGAAAACATAAGCAATTTTCATGAATACTCTGAATATAGGAGCAGTCTGTGAGGAAGTAAGAGTGGAAGATCTGCTTACAAAACCCACTCAGTGAGACTTTTCTGGCTACCCCCAACTGGATGGGATTAATCATTTTTTTCTGCTGTGCTCTCTTGCTTCTTTGTATATAGCTCTATTTTTGCAGGTATTGCATACTGTATGATATATATTTATATATCTTTGTCTCCTATCCTTCTCTGAGCTACTTATTAGCGTTTATTCTCTTGGAATCTTAGCACCTAGTTCAATACCTGGGATTTGGTACTTTCTTGGATGAATTCAGAAATAATTTTGAGGTAATGGAAAATGGAAGAATGATTTAGATTGAGGTTGGACAAAAGATAAAAATGTGAAGAACAGATAAGGCAAGAAGTATTGGGTAATAAGAGCTATGGTGGCATCTGAAGGGCCCTGGCCCAGTTGGGGACATCAGAGAAAGTTGATATTTGAGGGAGTGAGGGAGTGATATTGAGGGAGTGATACTGAGTTGAGATTTGAAAGATGAATAGGCATTAAATAAGAAAAGTGGGGGAGCCTGAGGGAGCAACCTGGGCAAGGGTGCTGAGTGGCAAAGAAGATGACTTAAGAGATAGATGGTAAAATCAGCAAGACTTCATTATTTCATTCAACAACTGTTACATGACAGACATCCCTCTAGCTCTGGAGATGTGATGTCAAGAGAGATTCCAATATTCAAAGGGCTTATGATGGAAGGAGACACATAACAAACATGAAAAAGATAATTTATTGATGGCACCAGAGGGGGAAGGGACAAGGATGCCTTCCAGGTGTCCCTTCCAGGCTCTAGGTTGGGCAACCTGATGGGTGCTGGCACCATTATCAAGATAAGGAAGGCTGAAAGATTTGTCCTGGAAGAGCATGGGTTCAGTTTGGGACTGAACACGTGGATCTCAAGTAGTCAGTTGTATATGTGGATTTGAGTTTCATCGTTGTCTGGCCTAAGACAGACATTTTGAGATCATGTATGGGTGTATGGATGGTAATTAAAGCCAAAGGAGTGGAGAGAACTGCACTTATGACCAAATGAGCCATGTATTTTACAATTCAAGGGACAAGCCATTTACATAGACCATAGTGGGCACAGTGTTTCCTGGAATTGTGCAGAGTAGTGGCCATGGATGTGGAAATGATGACATAGGGAAGGGATATAGAGTGAGAAGAAAAGCGAGATTTCATTGAATAACTCCAACATGTAAAGGCCAGTCAGAGAGGAAAGAGCTATGAAAGGAGAGTGAGGAGAAGCAGCAAAGAGCTGGGAGGAAAACTGGGGGGTGACATCAGTGCAATTAAAGGAAGAGAGGGCTTTGAGGGAGGAGTGGTCATCAGGGTCAACTGCTGCTGAGAAATCTAGTAAGACAAGGTCTGGACACATGAGCATCTCAGGTCTTGGTGGCCCTAATAAAAGTTGTTTTGGTGGAGTATTAAGTGTGGAGTAAATTGGAATGAGTTGAGAAGTGAGTAGGAGGTGAAAAAATGAAGGCAACTGATGTGTCCTGTGATGTGACATTTGAAAGTGTCCTCACCCAGCCATGTAGGATGAGCTTCAGGTAAGGGTGGTGGTTCAGCTCAGAGGGAGGTGAGGTGGTAACTTTGTAAGAACCCTGATTTGGAGGTGTTGAGCTTAGCAGTGGTTAGGTTTCTGAGCAACAGGTTTTTTTTTCTTTCTCTTTCTCTGCCATTTTATTGTCTGGAATATGACACTGATTAGAATGGCAGTGTCTGAGGTGACGACAAGAGGGTGTTTTTGGAAAAGGGGCTGGAGTTTCCAGCACACACATTGAGTTGATTCTACTGTTATATTTGAACAGCACTAATAAATTGGGAAAACGTGGTACAGACCACACACAACTTTTGGAAAGTCCTTCACTGATATAAGGAGCATATTCCTCAAACCCATTTGTTTAAAAATACCCTACTGTTCTTGCCCGTTCTATCCATTGCCCTTTAGGGGGTATCAATCTTTGCATCACTTGCAGCTTAGTTGCTGCTCAGGCTTTTCAGTGATAACACCTGTAGAACTAGCGTTCCCCAGGTGAGGGTTAGTTTGGCGGGAGAGTCTGGGAAGCTAGTGGCCCTAGGACACATCTGTTGGGAGCAGCAGCTCCCTCTTTTGCTCTTGTTCTCAAGGTCTCTGTGCATTGTCTCTGCTCTTCAGGAGTGTTATCCAAGGATCTGCTCTCGGAATGTGTACATATAGCCAGAAGGCTCTTTAGAAAGCTCCTCAAGAATTGGGATTTAGGCAGCTTTAGAAAAGGGTCTTTCCGATCCATTTCCAGAGACATTTCCTAGGAAATTAAAAAATCTCTTATGGAAAAAAATGGTTTTGCATTTCATGTAGGCCTGAGATAACCTATTGTCAAAATTCAGTTCATGTTGCAATATAATCACTGGAAGAAAAATAGGCTAGTTATAGCATCTCCAAGCAGGGAGCCTGGCACTAATTACTGCCTTCTTATTGCCTGTGTCTGCCAGATCTAACATGTTTTAACCTTATGCAGCATAGCTATAACACCCAATGTTACTGTCATTCACACAAAACTTGTGTACTCAGGAATTCACCACTAAGTACATTCAAGCCATGTTAATATAACTCTGCACACACAAAGAGTTGATAACCTGAAAAAGTGAAGAATATATATAATGGTAATGTGAAACAAACAATTCAAGCTAAGGGGGGTATTGTTTGGCTATCTCAAAAAGAGAGCAAGAGTCAACAGAATCTTAAATTTCACACACAGGTTCACAGGAAGCAGTTCTGCCCAGTTAGCACCCCCTGAGTTTGGAATGAATTTGCAATTTGGAAAAGGCATGGGGGTGGGGCTCCTTCTGATTCTCTGGGAGCAACTGGGAAACTAATGAGAATGAGAGAAGCCTTGTCTTGAGGAATCCTGTTGACAATATGCCTAATAGAATAAGGTTAACATATATTTATTTTGTAGTCTCTGGATATTTCCATCTATTCTGGACTGTGTGTTCCTATTTGTGTTATTTTTAGAATGGAAGTCTCTTGAGAGTAAAGTATTATTCTTTCAAGGAAAGCACCACAACAAACAGCCTGATGGACTCTTATTCTTGTTCTCACTATTACTTTTACCACTTGCTTCTCTCGTATTCTCTTCGAATGGTCAAATGTCAAGCATTGCAGGCCTTTCCAGCCAGGAAGCATTAGTCTGCTAAATCAATGACAGTCCAGCTATCAGTCAGCTGAACCCAGAAAAACTATTACAAATTGTTGCTGCTGTGACATTTAGGGGACAGCATCCCAGCAATGCTTCTAAACAGTGCCACAGCCATTTGCAATCTCTCAAGCACTGATATCCTCGTCAGGGAATTTGTGGACTTGCCTGTTTGGAACTTCCAAGAGATTTTTAAGCAGTGTTGCATGCATACAGTGTTGGGAAGTTAAGCAAAGAAGGAAGGCCTGTTCAGTATTTTTAAAAGTTGTTTTTGTAAAAGTGATTATAAAAGGCATATTGGTTTATTGCAGACAGCTTAGAAAAGACCCATTGAATATTAAAAGTGTTTCTTTTATGGACCCTGTTTTTTACAGTCTTCGTGTAGTTTTGGGGTCTTGATTTCATGTCGATGTAAAACAAAGTATCTCACATCACTGCCCTCTGTGCTTTGCACCTCTGTTCCAGTTTTCTTTCCTTTCACAACATGATAAACAAAACCACATGTTACTTGTGTGGTCACGTTAAAGGAAAGAATATCTCACCAGAATAAAAGAATTACAAGTGAAATATAATAAACCCAGGCTTATTATGGTTTTTCTTTTCTAAGTTTTTCCTAGCAGGCCAGAAGTGGCCAGTGTGAGGCAGTGGCCCTATCTCTAGCCATCTGTTCTCTTTGCGGGCTGCCCCCAAAGTTGGCTTTCAATCCACTGGAGAAAATTTATCCCAAACAACAGGATTTTTGATTTTCCAAGTTCCTTTTCAACTTCAGCTTGGCTTTATTGATGTTGAATATATTTATTCATTGTGTTTGCACTGGTGTTAAAGCTGTCTATGTGAATAGACTTGACCAGATTATGAGTTTACATTATTCCTTCTCCATAATTTCTCAGCAGCCATTTTCTTTTCCTAAATCCAGTTTGTAAAATGTTGTTGTACCCAGCAATTTTACTTGTCTTCAGACATGATTACATTTCTCCTGTCTTGCACACACACACACACACACACACACACACACACACAGACATTCACACACACCACCTTAGAAGAACTCTTTGGCTAATGTCTTTCTTATTTCCTTCTTGGAGCACAAGAGAATAAAGGTTATTAATATAAAAACACTTCCAGTTGTTAAGCCTGTCCCCATTCCTGACCAGGATCCTGCTTTTCTGGGCCTGGTGGAAGGAAAGTAAACTATCCAAGGGGCACCTGGGGGCAAGGTCTGGAAGAGAATTTGGGAAGAGAGGTTTGGGAGCAGTTATAATCTGTGAAGGCAATAGAGGGAGAAGGAAGAAGGTGATACTAAGAAGTGTCCTTCATGATGTGTGTGTATTTTTTTGAAAACATTTTTGGTTGTATGAATTGGGATTCAACCAGAAGGATGGTGGTCTTATAAGTCTTAGAGAGATATATGTGACATATGTCGTGTCTGCCCTTGTTTATTTTGCATGGGGTGAATGCATGTTATGGTGCAGGGGGGTTGAGGGGGTGGAGGGCTTACATATGCCACGCTTTCGGCTTTGATCTTCCAGATTTGTCGTGGATCCTTGGAGCTTGTATCAGATATTCTGATACAGGGGTATCTCCATGTTTCCTCCCATGCTCTGGCCTGTCCTCACTGCAGAATCCCACAGAGTTGTGCTAGTGCCATGAGAATAATACTGAAGCACACTTTCCAACCCTCTAAGCTGTGTGCTGTGAGTAACTTGACCACTGAGTGAATGGAGGAGAGCCATCTCCCCACTGTGTGTTCATGTGTTCTGAGTGGCCCAGTGCAAATGCGGCTTCCCTGACATTGACATAGAGGCTGGAACCAAGCTCTTGAAATGCTCTGATTAAAGGATCTAAGTAGGCACCATCTTTCTTTCTTGGAGTTAGTTCATGGTTAACCTGTAAACTGTGACCCAACGTGGCCCCCAAACAGGGCACCTCAGTCATTCCTGTCGATTCTTAGGTCACTCTTTGCCATCACCATCAAGATACCAGAGGATCCAGTGACTATGCTTGGGTTGACAGTCTCTTCCACCTTTACATCCTTGGTGACTCCCCTTCTTTCCCTCTCCATCATATCCATTTGGTGCAGTGTGGTTGGTTAGCTGTTTAGAAGAAGAAATAATAGAATTTCAATGGTTGCTTGCAATATCTAGGTGATTAACATACATAGCACATAAATATATAGCATATTATATACACACATACCACATATGTTTTGGTGTATGGAGTGGGGTGGTGTTTCACACATACACACACATATATATATGTATATGTATATATACATGTATGTATATGTATACATGTATATATATTCATGTATGTGTTGATATATTTTATATACAAATGTTTTTCAATATATGTGTATATACATTGTTATACTTATAAATAAATTTTCATGGTTTCTCTTCTATTTTCCATCTTTGTTTTTTATTGTTGTTGTATTTTCTGGGAAACTTCTTGAATTTTGACTTCTAGCCCTTTTAATGAGTTTTTCATTTCTGCTATCACATTTTTGTTTTCTAAGACTTTCTGTTGTTCTTTGAAAGCGTTAAAAATCAAGGTTTTTATTTTTATTTTTGTATTCATAAGTTCAGTATCCTCCCTTATCTCTTTGAGGTCATTACTGATAATTTTTTTGAAGTTTGCTTTTCCTGCAGAGTCTGTTTCTTCTAGGGTGTTTTTTCCTTTTTGTTTATTTTATATTTAGCTTTTATAATAGAAGTTCTCCACTATCTGGTGTCCTAATCGCCTGCTCATATGCAGAAATGGGATATCAGGAGCAAACTGGAAACCCTTGTGTGTCGTATGCTTGAGGGAGATCTGACTGGCCTGTTTGTAGGTGGATTTTGGATGTTAATGATTAGGTTTTTTCTCTTGGGCTGGTTGGGGAAGGCTCTTCCAAACTCCTGTCAGGGAGTATAAGCCTGGCTGTTGGTGTTATGGGAGCTGAGTGAGAGAATAGCCTGGGAGTCTCAACATCTTCCTGCTTTTACTTCTTTTTCCTGTTTTCAGTGTGCTACACCCACCATCAATGGCTCTGTTGTCTTCCAACCTAGAGACCTGTTTCTAGAGAATAAACCTTTGTCATCTGAGGAGAAGGTGGGAGAGCTGAAGGCTTTTACAGAAACGCATTTTAGCCTGTCCTCTTCCCCTATTTCCAAAGATGCCCAAACCTTTTGGAGGTTCTGAGGAATAAATCAGGGTTGCTTCTGGGCTTTTCCTAAATGCCAGGATAGGATTCAGCTTTCTTTCGTGATGTTAGTTTCCATTTGTTTCATCAGATTTTTAGCTTCCAAAATATTTTTGTTGTTATCAACTGTCGCGTCTTCACATTTATCCTTATGGGCTTATGCTTTTAAGAAAATCTCTTTATTGTTATTTTACTAGGGTTCTGGGATGGAGGAGAATCTTAAGTGTGAGTCTAGTCCATCATTTTTAACAGAAATCCTTTTACAGAGATTTTATTTGTGTTTCTTTCTTTCTTTTTTTCCCCTAGGCTGACACCATGCTGTGCCCTCTAAGACTGGGGCATTGATGTTGGGCCAAGCTCATGCAAATGTTTTCACCTCAGACTGAATTATTTTCAACTGGTTTCTCACTCCAGTCTCTCAAGCCAATACATTCTAGTTGAGTTGCCTCCGCTTATTTTTCAGACACGACCCCAGAAGTCTGAATTCTAGCCATAGGCACAGTTTAGGCTCAATCTGGAACCCCTTTCCCTTATCAAAGACTTCTCTCTTGCTAGAGGGGTCAGAGTTGGGCTATTCAAATTGGTCATGGTGTTACACCGTTGGTTTGTTGATGCAAGTACATTTTCTTTTGTGTGGGCATTAAAATCCTAGTTATGGGGCACTATACAGACACTGCATATTCTGGGGCTTACTAGTAGGAACCTGATTGGAGATATTCTGATTTTCTAGAATATTTGTTTCAAAAGATACCTTGTTATGACAGGGGTATCGTGCTAATACAAAAATTATATACTGCAGCTATAAATACAAGTATTTTCTGAATTATATTGTCAAAGAAACACACGTGTTTACATGAACCTTTTTTATTTTGCCTTAGATGGCTGATAATATAATATAGTATTAAAAAAACAAATAATATAAAATCTAGAGAGATCTATATAAAAAGGAAGACTCCAGTACTTACAGTCTGCAGAAATCTTGGTCCCTTTGTATGACATAGTGTTGCCAAAAAGATATTCAGAGATGTTTCATCTTAATGTTTTCACACGTACATCAAAAGAATATGAATGCTTCCAAGATGTTAGTCTGTTTCATTGAATTTCACAGCTTTGCATCCCAAGTCAGGAAGCTGTATCGGAGCTGTGCTGATACACCAGAGTTAAATGCCAGGACACGCATATGCAGACACATATGCTGAACCGGGAGCCAGTATTCTAGCACTCAGAGGTATCCCATCCCAGACATTTCTCATCTAAATCCAGAGCTGAGGTGGTCCTTGCAGACCTTCCCTAAACTTTCCCTCTGGCTATGATTTTGAGACTAATCATTTTACAGTCTCAGGTTGTAAGAGTATTGTCCATGAAGTTGAGACACAACACTTAATACATTATTTCCAAAGCGGAAGGCTGCAGTCTTTATTACCAATGGAGTGAACCATGAATGTAGTCATTGTGGCGGGCAAGTTTTTTGTCTGCCTGACATGTGAGTGCCATTCCTTCCCAATTCTCGGGCCTTGAGTTCTGATGGGACTGACTGCTGCCGCTGTACCCAGAGGTGGGCACACGATCCAGGATCGGGCCATCAGAATTCATCCATCTGACTGCTGTCATGGCTCAGGAGTGGACATCTCACTCAGCCCGCCCATCTCAACCCGTGCTGGGGCTCTTGCTGGAACTCTCAGGGATGAGGTGTCTTTTTGCTTGCTGGCTCATTAGCTGTAAGAACGGTATAAGTCTAAAGCTGCCAGTGGCCCAGTGCCAGTGCTGCTTTTGGGGAGAAATGGTCTGAGAGTCCACACAGAGGAAGCAGGGCTAAGGTATGGAGGACAAGAGTCAGATTCCTGATGATATTATTTGTACTCCAGTAATGCTTAAAACCAGGAATGCTCTTACCTTTCCTTTACAAAAATTTTTTTAATGTTTATTTTATTTTTGAGAGAGAGAGAGAGAGACAGACAGAACATGAGCAGGGGAGGGGCAGAGAGAGAGGGAGACACAGAATCTGAAGCAAGCTCCAGGCCCTGAGCTGTCAGCACAGAGCTGGACGCGGGGCTTGAACTCAGGAACCGTGAGATGATGACCTGAGCCAAAGACGTACGCTTAACCGACTGAGCCACCCAGACGCCCCACCCTTACCTTTTCTAATTATGGGATTCCAATATGTGCTCCTTTTAAAAGTGCTGGTTTAATTGCATTTCTATACCTGCGATTGAAAGAACATTAACCAATATGGTTATATTGGTCTCCACCAACTATAATTTTTCTGCCAATCTGTATACGTTGGTCAGATTTCAGATGGTAATCAAGTCAAATTATTCAAGTGGGCTGTCCGTGTTGAGGTATTTAACCTGATATTTGTTAAATCTCCATTTTGTAGTGTGTTAGATAACTATGAGCCAGCAGTAATCAACTGACATTCCAGCTGCAAATGTGTCAGTTGCAGAGTCAGACTGGCAAATTGTCTTCCTCTCAGGGCTAGGGTCCTTACCTGTAAAATGATGATGAAATTCACAGACACACTGTGGTAAGTACCTCATACAAGTTGTTTATCTGAGTCCTGAATAGGCTTAACTATGGTAACAAAAGTGATTTTACTTTCAAGATGCCTGTTGACCTCTCAACTGATCAGGATATAGTAAGAATTTTCTCAAACTTAAATTCTGAAATGATTTATCTAAGCAGATTTGTCAGTATAAAATCAGAAAAATCCACATTGTTTTGTTCTTTTGTGTGGTCAGGTTACAAATATGACTTATTTATGAAATGTTGATAGCTAGTATTCTAGAGTTTTGGAGTGACAGTTCTTAAAATGCTTCAAGAAAACAGTTTTAAAAACTCCCAATAAAAAATGATGTAATAAAACACATTGTTATTAAAATAAATAAATAAATAAAAATAAGTAAATAAATAATTTTTAAAAAAGAATAAAAAGTGGAAAACAAAACAAAAAAAACATTGTTAAAAAATTTTTTTTAATCTTTATTTATTTTTGAGAGAGAGAGAGAGAGAGAGAGAGAGAGAGAGAGACTGAGCATGAGCAGGGGAGGGGCAGAGAGTGGGAGACACAGAATCCGAAGCAGGCTCCAGGCTCTGAGCTGTCAGCACAGAGCCCAATGCGGGGCTTGAACTCACAGGCCGCGAGATCATGACCTGAGCCGAAGTTGGACGCTCAACCGAGTCACCCAGGCACTCCACAAAAAACACATTGTTAATGAAAATTGTTAGGTCTCCTAAAAGTAGGCATGGCAAAAAATCAAATCTATTTCAAGTATGAATTAACTTGCCTAATTCTTTTCCAACCTCTCTTTCTGTATAGTGTATACTAGAACTTTTCCTTGTCTACCTAACATTGATCCTCTGTTCTTCCACCTTATTATTCGTTTTAAAAAATAGGGGCGCCTGGATGGTTTGGCTGGTTAAACCTCTGACTTTGGCTTAGGTCTTGATCTCATGGTTTGTGAGTTTGAGCCCCACGTTGGAGTCTGCTTTGGATTCTCTGTCTCCCTCTCTCTTTGCCCCTCCCCAACTCTCTTTTTCTCAAAAATAAAATAAAACATTAAAAAATAGATTTTTAAGATATAATTCACATACCGTAAAATTCACCCAGGCACGTGTACAATTCAATGATTTCTACACCTTATTACCCAGAAAATAAACTGTACTCTTGTTTCTTTCTGTCATTGCACGTATCAAAATTTATAATTACCTACTTATTATTTATGCAACTGGGTCCCAATTTGGTGAGAAAAACTAATGTGTGCATTGGAAAGAGAAAGACCAAAAGAAACACAAGATTGTGATGAGTTTTATTTGCTTCTTAAATTTTTTTGTGTTTTCTAGAGTTTCTACAATTAGCTTGGGTTTATTGTTTTTGTTTTTTAAAGTTGATTTTTATTTATTTTGAGAGAGACAGAGACAGTGCAAGGGGGGTAGACAGAGGCTATTGTTAAGAATCTAGCTTTTGTGTGTTTTGTGGGCACTTACAGTATTATTAAAATAAAGATAGAAGGGGAGGAAAGAAAGAGAGGGAAAGAGAGAGAAGGGATGGCTGGCTGGATAGATAGTTAGATAATAGACGGAGACCGTATTTAAAAACAGTCTTCAGTCTCCTCATTCAAGCACCTATCTTGCAGATTTTAGCACTTTCCAAGTAAATCCTGTCACTAGGAAGTCGTGGGGTCACCAGAGCCAGAATTACAGGACCAGCACTGCCCAAATGCATCTCTGTGTCCTCCTTCTTTGACAAGGAGCCAGAACAGGAGTCCGAGTGGAAGCAGGCAGGGCTGATACTCAGCTGGAATGCAGCTGTGTGGCAAGCCAGCCCCTGTCCGTGCCATTGATTGGGTGCCGGTTCTGGTTGGTTGGGACCCTGTCCTAGTTGTTCCGTGTTTTCAACATTTCCCCCTGTGGGGGCAAAGCTGCCCAAGCCCATTCACCAACAGGCCAATCAACTGCATTTACATGCAGCAGCACGGCCACAGTCAACTTGTACTTGGGATGATAATTACAAAGGGTGGGGGTGGGGGAAGGAGATAATTGTAAGGTTCAAAGAGATAGTACCTTTTTTTGTGGTCAATTGGAACTGTATGTGGAGCGAAGAATTTGAAGCCAGAAAGCGGCTCTACATCTCATGGTGTCCTGATGTCTGCTCAGCTCTATTTTCACAGTATGTCCTGAAGCGAGACATGTTACCACCTCTTGTCTCTGCTGCTCATTTTAGACACATACTGTAGATGAAAAAGATTTCTGAAGACAGGAAGTAGACAGATGACAAAATGCCCTTTAGTCAATCCTTCCAAATACAGACCCAGGCATCTGGCATGGTCCTCAGAGAGCTACCCTCTCCACGCCTCACTACACAGACAGGACACAGGCCCTGAGGCTGAGAAGCTCAGCACCAGGACCTGGTCTCCGCCTCTCACCCCGGCGTACTTTCCACTGTGCCACGCTTTTACAGGGCTTGCACGTGGAGAAACGCAGCTTGTAAATTTCCCAATTATTATTTATTTCATGAATTTTACACTGCCCAATTTCAACGTGTATTTACTTTTGAGAGAGAGAGAAAGACAGAGTGTGAGCAGGGGCAAGGGAGGGGCAGAGAGAGAGGGAGACACAGAACTCGAAGCAGAACTCTGCACTGCCAGCACAGAGCCCGATGCGGGGCTCACACTCACAAACCGAGATCATGACCTGAGCCGAAGTGGGACGGTTAACCGACTGAGCCACCCAGGCGCCCCTACACTGCTTAACTTCAAAAAGGATCTCAAATAGTTTACAAAGTTGTCGTACCCTACAATATAGAGGAAAAAGAGGTTGGAAACCATTTGGAGGTAAAGACCTGGGATGAATTGATCTCTGATGGAGGCTGGGTATATGGCACATAGATATCCTTGTGTCCAAGGAAAGTAAAAGTTTGGGAGTATCTTCTTATATGTGTCAAAAAAAAAAAAAAAAAAAAAAAAGGTAAAAGCATGCAGAAACACAAATATGGTGAAGGCCCACTTTACCTAACAGAAATATTACTGAAAAGCTGTCTGAGAGTCAAAACAAATCTTGTTCTGTATGGGAAATGTATCCAGGGTCTGCAGACTTGAGAGAAGAAGTCCTATTTAATTTCTGGGGGCAGAGTGCTGTGACATCTGACAGGGTAGTCCTTATTATGCATGGGCCAGGTTGTAAGGTGGAAATAAGTAAAGCCACCTCCCTTTTATAGGCTAGTAGTAGTGGAACTGTCTCCACACCTTCCTCCCCTGTTATTTAAACTCACTGCAAACCTGAAAGGACAGAAAGGAAGGAAACACACAGCTGGAGTTCACTGCATAAAACTATGACATGTGCTGGTAAGAGGTGGGCACTGTGATATTGTGTTGTAAAGAGTCGCATTGAAGTGCGAGCTGCTATCGTACTGCACTTCACCCATTTTCTGTCTTCTCTCACGAGCCAAACTAGTACAGAGATAAAAGGTTGAACTACACCTGCTTTGTTCTCAGGGTAGCAGTGGCGTCTTGTGCTCTGAATCCTGGGAATCGCTGTGTCTCTTCCCTGTTTAGTAACATTAAACCATTCTAGTAAGCATTTTTGACCTGCCGTGTTTGTAGATGGCATTAGCTCTTTGGTTTAATTTTCTAGGATAATGTTTACATACTAACAGGGACCTTCAAGGGTTTCATTACAAAAGGGAAAGTGATATGGGAATTTCAGGCTGTTTCAGGATAAGAGAGAGAGATACTTTGTGGGTAAGGGACTTTCAAGCCACACCAAGTAGTACCTTGGCTTCTATTTTGCAAAAGGCATTCTTAGGGGGAAGGGTGCCCGTGCTGCATGCTCCTGCATAGGTGGTCTTTATTAATCAGAACATGGGAGTTTCCTCTACTCTCCAAGGCTGTGTTCTTTGATGACCATAATTTGAGCTAATACAATCTTTTTGTACATCTCAGAAACCTCCAAAGTTTGGATTATGCCAGGGTGTCAGCTTTTGAAAGGCTGAGGCTGAACTGGGATTAGGAGATAGCCCTGAAATAATATCATGATCTCTGTTAACACCAGGTGGGCAGTCTCCGAATCTACTGTTCACAAGCGCACGGGTCCCGGAGAAGATTCACACCTTTGTATTGTTTGGTGGCCATCTCTGGGCATCCACTAAGTCCTACCTGGTGGTTCTTGCAGTGTGTCTGAGGTACATGCTCCCTTAAGAGGCTCCGGACTTGCAGAAATTATATTTGCAGCCAGAGAATTTATAATTTGCTACATATGGCCAGTCTTTTTTAGCAGCTTTCCTTCTTTCTTTTGCATTTTCCCACACCCACTCCTACTTACTGTTGGCTGCCCTCCCAGTACCTTCTCACCACCAGGGACTAATATTAATAGGCAGATTTCTGTAGGCTCAGAGAGAGAGCCCCCAGTTGCATTATTTGCCTCTTGTTTTCCTTTAATTATTATTTTTTACGTTACTGGTCCTTTACACTTGTAGATTAAATAGAAGTCAAGAATACAGTCACTGGGCCAGGAGGAGGAATGTATGTACCTATACTGGTATGGAATGAGGAGACAGGGCAGCCCGGGAGTGGCAAGGGTCGCAGCCTGTGGCTTCTATAGAGAGGCAATGTGGCATGGAGCGCTGAGGTGACAGGCTGAGTGACCCAGATGAAGACCATGGTATCTTGGAGTTGCACAGACCTTAACTGGAATGCTAACTCAGCCACTGATTGGCTGTGTGATCTTGGGCACGTAACCTGACATCTCCAAGCTTCAATTATCTTTACCTTCTCTGTAGAATGAACTGGAAAGGTTGTTACAATAATCAAATGGGATGATGGATATGAAAGTACTTAGTGGCACATAAAAGGCACTTCATAAATATTATTTTCTTTTTCCTTTCACTATGAGGGAATGAGGGGAAAAAAACACCACAAAGACATGAAAATCTCCATGTTCTATTAATAACAGCTCCCATTTTTCTTTTCCATAATATTTTCATAATGCTTCAAACCATGTGAGTAATTGTTTCAACATTTAATTTTTCCACTGAATTATTTAATTACAAATATGACAGGCACATATTTATTTTGAGTATGTCAGTGGAACCATTAATTTATTCTAATGGATTTACAACACGGCCAGATATTTTTTCACCATTAACTTTGTGGTGATAGAAAACTATGCAGTCTGCCATAGATTTATCTTGCTTCAGTCATATTTTAATAAAAATGAATTCCTGAAAAGTCTAGATAAGGGTCCCCCTAGAGGAAAGGAGTAAGAAGATTTTCTCCCAAAACGATCTAAGCCCGATAGCGTATCAGCCCAAATGACTCCCATTTTTGCTTTCCAGTGTTAGCTGAGGAAGCTGGGTAGGCATTTTATCCACAGGTGTGGTGTGGGTGGGGTGCAGTAGTGGAGAAGTAATGAGATGAGAGATTTGTTTAAAGAAAATGGTCATTCTGCACATCTGGAGAGTGGTACAGTCGTTTTTTGGTTCCCAGATGCTTTTGCAGTCCGTGCTTCTGTGAATACCCTCTACCTGCCATATCTTTATTGCCTTCGAAGGGATTTCTTTCACAGCGAGCGAGGTAAGTAGCGTTCACTGCCCCAGCCTTCCCTGATGGATGCCGCAAGGCTGGTTGGCCAGTCCTGACTGGTGGAAGACTGAATTCCCCATGTAGTCCTTTCAGGTTTTAAACATTCAGAATAAGAGTACATAAAACACATGCCTTTCTTCACTTTTATTTTCCGATCAGCTCGTGGCTTTGGGGGTTTAGGTTAAACTTTCAGTTATAACCAGGGTTTGAAAGGAACAATGAAAGCTTGTGAACAATTCTTTTTGCAATTTGTTCCGTATTGCATTTTTAAAATTTTCATTTATCTGTTGAAGGGGGTGGGCAGCACTGAGGTGTGAGTCTTGGTCATGAACAATAGTTGCAAAAGGGGATTCTAAGCACAGGTAGCTGCAGATTAAAAATACTTTAACAAGTAGGGTCTTCCACCTAATGGCTTAAAACTGAAAAAAAAATTCCAACTGCTGAAAGATATTACAAAATAAGGGCAGGCTGATAGATCTTGCATTAAAAAAAATCTCATTCTGGGAAAAGCTTTACCTTTCTCATTCTTAGCCACAATAAGACAAGGCAGTAATTTTTTAAATTAGTGTGTCCAGTGGTACAAACTTCTCCATGAAAAATTTACAAAAGCTACTCAATAAACATATGGAGAGCTATACGAACCTTGACCTGAGCTATTAAACATGCAGTTGAGATCCACATATTATATAAATCAAACATTCCCCAGAAGGAACAGTGATAGCTGTATTTAGAGCTTCGAAATGGACCTGTTTGTGTTAGGATGAGATAAACATTAAAAATGTAATAACCAACATTTATCTCCCTTTCTATGGACTTTACCAAAGAGTATTTTGATGCTTAAAATCTGAGGAGGTAATTTGAATGGCATTAGCTTTTTTTTTTTTTGATAATTATTAATACCTTGTCACAAATGTATCATTTCTTTAAACATATGATTTCAAATGGCTTGCATTCTTTAACTATATATCTTGTGCCCAAGATGTTTCAGGGTAAATATGATTTTATTTGTAGAAACTGGCTTTTTCCTTAATAGCTTTTTGAGTATTCTTCCACATGTTTTATTCACTCTCAAGTAGGGTGGGAGAGTGAGGAAAGAAAAACTGGCTTCTGAGTTCTTGAAGAATGCTACCTTGTGTGAAGGTCTTCTTCCCATTCAAATGAGGAGGGACTGTGTCAGCAAAAGCCCAGGACATCTTTGTCAGCCCTAGAATACCCTTCTAAGGCTCTGCTGTGGCGCTGCATCTGAAAACAGGCCCGAGGGCACTCTGAGCTGTCTTCTCATGGTGTCCTGGTCAGACACCAGGCTTCCCCAAGCCTCTGGGGCAAACTCCCAGGGTGTCCGTGGTGGAACCACGGGTTGAGAGATAAGACTGAACCCAAAATGCCAAATGGTCTTCTCAGATCACGTGTCTACAAATCTGAGAGCTTAGGGAAAGAACAAAATAAAAAGCAAGCATGCAGGCAGTTTTCATCAAGCTAAAGCTTCCAGATGTATTCTAAGTCGGCCTGAGCTATCAGAGTGATTAGGGCCACTAAAACAATTTATGTTTTCATTGGAGGTTTTTTTGAAGAGCAAAAATTCAAAAACAGTGCCGAAGGCAGTCTACCGAGTCTAATGATTCTCTCAATAAATTATAAAACATTGCAAGCCGTCAGTGTGAGTGCATTAAACAAAGTGTTTTTTGGATTATATTTGGCTCTTAAAAAACATGGTTTTCTTGGGGGGTTGGGAGAAGGAGGGCCAAAATGTTCTTTTACTTTGTTTTAGTGGGAGAGTAGAGAAGAAATGTTGGCCAAGATGTCTAAGGATGGAGAAAAGGGGGAAGGGACAGTTAAGGGCATAGAAGTGCAATTGCCTTGAGGAAAGGGAAACTCAGAGGTAGAAAAATGGAGGCTTGGCTTCCTGAAGGGAACATATATATACTTTAATATTTTCATGACTTTCTCCTATAAACCCCCCATTTCCAAAACTGACTTGAGATAGATTGTTTTTATCCAGGTCAGTTTGGAATAGGGTAGGACATGGATGACCAAGAACAGTCACAGTCTGATACTCTTCTCTTCTGCCCTGAGACCAGGCAATTGGGCTAAATGCTGAGTTCAGGCCCAAGGCAGGGACAGGGGTGGAGATGGGGAGGAAAAGGAAATGGTACCAACTGCTGCTGCTACTCATTTGCCCCAGAGATTTGGGGTGCGTGTGTGTGTGTGTGTGTGTGTGTGTATGTTTGGTAGCATAAGATAGGGTGATTGGTAGTAACCAACTTCCTTTTCTTCCTTCACACATTATGCTGGGGCTTAAGACTGCCATTTTTGACAGTAGCTCACCTTTGTTCTTCCTCTCTGGGGAGCATCTCTACATTCTGTTTATTGCTGTTTTCTCCTGGTTAAAATTTTGGCTCTATTGAATGAGATTGGTCTTAATGTTCATTGACATAAATTTTTACCTGTGTTTGCCTATGGGTGTGTGTGTTTGGAGGGGCACACACATACATATTTGCTTTTGTATTGGAGGAATATATATCTAGTGATTTTCTCTGTGTTCTGCACTTCTTAGAGAAGAAGTTGCTCTTTCCTAGCTTAAATTTAGGACAGAGATAAATTGGGCCATCTGTGGGTTTAGACAAGGTATAGGGGCCAAACAGATGTTTTCTCTTTTATAACTTGCCATCAACCTTCTCTCATTAGGAGTATGAAGTCACGAGATCTTGTTCTTTCCTTACATTGCTTGTAAGGGGAGACAGAGCAAATCTACTAGCATTAATTTATATACTATATTGCATTCAGTAGAGATCTTTGAAGATCCAAAGCAATGACTCTTACAGTTAGGCCAAGTGGAGAGGTTTTCAGAATCCTTCAAATCACATATAGTAGTGATCACCTGCTGGCTCCAAACTGCTATGACTTTTTTTGAGAGAATGATTGTCATGTTGTATTTGAGTTGTCTGTGAAACATTCAGGTGAGTATGTGAGTGGATAATTAAAAGTACAGTTTTGGTGGGGAGCCTCGGTGGCTCAGTGGGTTAGGTGTCTGACTTCGGCTCCTCAGGTCATGATCTCACGGTTTGAGGGTTCGAGCCCCACATTGGGCTCTGTGCTGACAGCTCAGAGCCTGGAGTCTGCTTAGGATTCTGTGTCTCCCTCTTTCTCTGCTCCTCCCCTGCTTATGCTCTCTCTCTCTCTGTCTCTCAAAAATAAGTAAAACGTTAAAAAAATAAAAAAAGTACAGTGGGTGGTAGTTGAAGTTGTGGACATACGTAAGATCACCTAGGAAGAAATGAGAAGAGACACTGCCTAGGAGAGGCTAGGACAGGAATGTGAGCTGCACTGATGTGTGGGCTATACTCTTAGTGACCTTGTGATCTTGTTAGACTGATAATGCATATACGAGAAGTAAGTGCATACTACTGCAAATTTAAGGGACAAATTTAGTGAAAAGTTAGGCAATCTGTTGCTGAAAATGAATTTATCAGCTTGCCTCTTTCATGCAAAGATGGAAGTTAATAGAATTCAGCCTACCAAAGGTTTACTAATGGTAAAGAACTTTCCATACTTCAGTATCCATACTAACAGAGAAAAGCCACAGATGAATTAGATCAGTTCTTACTTCCAAGAAGTGAAGGAGACATATGTGTAAACTGCCTGTAATGGGAGGATGAATGAAATAAGGGCTATCATAATTGAATGCAGTGGTGGGAGCTCAGTTTCAAAGTGGAGTCTGAGGCCGATCTCACTGACGAAGAGGAAGGATGACTAAGATTCCAGTAGGCAAAGAAGGGAGCGGCCGAATCTCAGCATGATGACCCTTCTCATGGCACTGCAGGAGGCATCACAAGGCTGACCCGAGCTGAACTGGCTGTCAAACACTGCATATTAGGGAGCTATCTGGTCACCTTGCTAAGCTTCACACCCCCTATCCTACACAAGGAAACAAGAGCCTCCAAAATACAAAGCCCTCTCCCACTCAGCAGTTAGTGATACTCTCCCACAAGAACCTCCCAGTGACACTTCCAAGCAATAAAAGTGAGTACTTCACAGTTCCTTACATGGGGGAGAGAGAACCCCAGAACAAACAGTGCATCACACATAGCATTCCTATTGAAATACAGCAGGAATCACCTCCATGGCACTGAGAGAATTTTAGCAAGATACAGTCTATTTAAAAGATAAAAAGTATTGCATTTAGTAGCTGAATAAGAATGCAAAAATGAGTTGGTGGGAATTTTATTCTGGTGGAGACAGTGCCTGGAATCCCTACCTGTTTGGTTTTCAAAGGAGAAAAAGCAGAAATGAAAGAGGAAGACACTGCTTTTTTGACACTTCAGTCTTTCCCTGGCATGCACCATGTCATTAGTGCATTTTCGAAGCCTTTGTATTTGAAGACTTTTGCAGGGTGCATGCTAAGGTTTAACCTTTGTTTTATCTTTAAAAAATTTTTTTTAATGTCTATTTATTTTAGGGAGACAGGGAGACAGAGCACAAGCGGGGAAGGGGCAGAGCAAGAGGGAGACACAGAATCTGAAGCAGGCTCCAGGCTCTGAGCTGCCAGCATAGAGCCCGACGTGGGGCTTGAACCCACGAAGCACAGGATCATGACCTGGGCTGAAGTCAGATGCTTAACTAACTGAGCTACCCAGGCGCCCCAAGCCTTTGTTTTATCTGTTTATTATGTGAGATTTATTTTATAATATTCTCTCAATCTTATATATCACATTTAGTATCACATTTAGTTAGTACACAGGCTACACAGGAAGCACGCCTCAGCAAGGTTTTGCTTCCTTTTCATGCTCTCTTCCCAAAAGTTAAGTGCTAATGTGTTTGCTGACAAATAAAAGGAGAATTTGAGGTATGATATAAATATAAGCAGACTATCCTTTCCTCTCTGAAGCCTTCCGTGGCTGTCTTTGACTAATAGCTCCCTCTGTTTTACAGCTTATATACTGTTGTAATTTGTTTGAGCTGCTATAACAAAATAGTCCAGGCTGGGTGGTTTGTAAACAATGGAAATATATTTCTCGGTGTTCTGGAGTCGGAAGCCCAAGATCAGGGTGCCAGGGTGGTCTGGCAGATGTCGCAGATGTCACGTTATATCTTCATACAGAGAAGGGGGTGAGCTGGCTCTCTGAGGTCTCTTTTATAAGGACACTAATTCCAGTCATGATGGTCCTCCATGACCTGATCACCTCCCAAAGGGCCCCACCTATTAATACCATTACCTTTGGTATTAGGTTTTCAACAGGTGAATTTTTGGGGGACAGAAACAATCACATTATACCATGTACTTTACAATTGTAACAGCTATATATCATGATAGGTAGTAAAAGATCAGTTATTTACACTGCTGTCTCCTTGTTTTGCCTGTGGGTGATAGGAGGGCAGGGACTGTTTTGTTAAGTAGTTCCAGTCCCCAGCTTGGTGCCAGGCACAAGGTGTGAGCTGCATAAGGGCATTTCAAACTGAATATATGAGTATTATAGAAATTATTGCATCCTAAAAATCCTATTTGAGTTCTCCAGAGCCATTCATATATATATTGGTCAAATTGCTGGAGAAAATTTGTGAATAAAAATTATGTTCCTGAACACATTCTACTACTAGATAAGGCAATGCCAAATATGCCTTGGAGGAGTCATAATGTAGTAGGCGTTTTTAATGGTGTAGGTATAACTGGGTCCTAGCCCTGGCTTTGCATTGCAAATCTTGTAGCGTGAGCAGGTTTTGTTTTGTTTTGTTTTGTTTTCTTTTTTTAACCTCTTCAAGTCTTGTATTGCCATCTTTAAAATCATATTATTGGAACAAATCAGTATTGCTCCTGACTGGGGGTATGATCAATGAAGAAAAAATGGGATTATTATATCCTATGATTTGGGCTTTTGTGAATTTATTAATGCAGTCTAAGATTATCCCCCCCAACCTTTTTTTAGAATAAGCATGTCATTACTGCATTTTAGTAAGCTTCTGGTTAATTAGATTTGTATATTATTCAAATTGGCTGCTGTCCTTATTCTAGAATTTTGCACTTTACTTTTTTGGACCTGAAAAAGTCTTCACAATAACCCAGTTAAACTTAATCTTGTTTGTTTTAGCTTAGCATTTCACTAGTTGTGACACATTTTAATTTTGATTCTGTATTTTAACATATTAGTTATCCTGTTCATTTTCAGGTCATCTGTAGATGTGAAAAATGTACTTGCTAAGTTTTCATATAAATCATTAACTGAAAATATTAACTAGAACAGATTTAAGGATGGAGCCCTGTGATACTCTGTTGGAGATTTTCTTCCAGGTTGATAACAAGTGATTAGTGTTCTGGTTATTCTGGATTATAACTAACTATAAATCTGTCCTACTGAACTAACTAGTATTCAACATATGCTTACAAATATTCCAATTCCTGTCTGGCCCTAAAATATCAGAGGTTTCACTAGGTTGGGTTGTTTTGATTTGTACTACCTGAAAGTCCAAAACGAATCTAAATGTGGATTTCCCAAGACTCCCGAGGGAGACCTGGAACCCATCTCTGCCCCAACTATAGGCTCTACAAGGTTAAAGCTGCTTGGTCAGAAATGGACCTTAAAATTGGTATATGTAGACCCTTGAAAACTCAGATATCTGGTTGTGTCTTGCTATCTTAGAGCAAAATTGGCTTTAGGGCAAATTAAAAAGTAGATGAAAATTACTTCCCTGCAGTTTGGGGCAACTTTCCCTTCTCCTGTGACACATCTTGCTACTGGAGGTTGTTTGGTCTTCCTGGTTTCTCCCAGCTTCTTCTCCTTTATCATTCACTAGCCGGGACACACCCTTTTTTCTGAGCTTCCCCTTCCCTGTCAAGATTGTCATCCTTTGGTGACCATTGTATGCTGCGAGGTAATAGACTGGAGGTATCTGCCTGCAGGAGTGCCCTGCACATACACACGTGCACACGCATGTGAGTGATGAGCCAGGGAACCTTTGGTCTTCTGGTTACACACAGCCTCTGAGAGCTGTCTTTCTGACTAGTGTCCACACCGCCCTCCTTGGCTCATCTTACTGTTGCAGATAAAGAAAGAGCAAGGCATGAGACCTGTGCAGTTGCTCAGGGATATGGCGTTCGCAAGAGTCCTGCATTTGTTTTAATGCTCTGTTGTTGCCATCTTTAAATTATTAATTTTGTTGGACAAGTGACCCTGCATTTTTACTTTGCCCTGGGCACCACAAATAACGTCATCCATCCTGAGAAAGGGTTAAGTGTTCTGCTGCATGATGTGTCTGTTCCTTATAGCTGGGGAATCTCTTCTCTATGACAGCAATTGCTAGAAGAGTCCACATTACACTTATTTTCTAGCCGCATATTTATAATAAACTATCTTTTAAAGATATTAATGAGGGTTCTCTAAGAAAATTATTTCACCCAAGCATTTATCTGAAGGAACTATTTGTCTTACTATGCTGAGGTCCCAGTGGTCTCCCATCCTGAATTTAGTTAATTTTAATGTCTATATGTTCTCTAATGTTAAAAAATTCCATCCAGGATATACATCAGACAAGAAGAAATGCAGCAAATATTTGAGATTCAACACAGATTCAATCAGCATCTAATATGTGCTAACCTCTGTTCTAGAGACTGGGGATAGAGTGGAGATTAGGACAGCATCCCTGATCTTGTACAGCCTACATTCTAGTGAGTGGAGACAGACAATAAGCTAATAGATGAATAAGTAATAAACTAGTAAGCATATCAATGAACTAGTAAGCATATAAATAAGCAAATAAATAATTTCGGTAAAGGTAAGTGCTAAGCAGAAGGTTAAATAAGGTCATGTGGTAGAGAGTGATTGGAGGTGGCTTTAGCTTGGTGATCTGAACACGCCTCTCTGAGGAGGTGACTTGTGAGTTGAGACCGAAGTCATTTCCTGTATAAATCTAAAGTTTTGGCAAGGTTTTAAAATGTTAGCTGTAGTTCCAGCCTTGTTCATTGTTTCAGTCAATCATGGAATCTATTTAATAGATGTTCACAGAGCAATGGTAGTAATTCTTAATGAAAACAAACATGTGTCTAAAAGGCATTGATCTTGAACTTAGTGGTTGAGGTCTCAGACTGATTTCTACTCCAGGGCATTTCCAAGTTCCGCTTTGCCTCACTTTCTTGTCAAGTCAGTTAGTCTTGTCTATGCACCACATGTGTGTGGAACACTTTACCGGGAGTTTTTTGTAGTTTTAGAGAAGGAGAAGCTATAGAACCTACCCCTCTGATTTAGTGAGGAAGGCAGGGAGAAACCAAGGAAGGGTAAATAAAGCTACAAACCACAGAAACACAGGCATCGTTGCCATTTGCAGCTGTACATGCTCACGGGCCAAAATGGATGCTAGAACCCTGGACCCTGAAGGGAGCAGTCTTCATGTGCATGGATTTTTCCTACAGTTTCAAGCTAACCTCCCTAACTTCTACATTTTAGAACCCCGTTCTTTTCCCTTCTTGAGGTTCTTTCTGAGAACATAATGTCAGAGCAGACATTTTTTTACAAAGAAGATATTCAAATGGCCAACAGGTAAATGAAAAAGTGCTCAATACCACTAATCGTTAGGGAAATGCAGATCAAAACCACAATGAAATATCATCTTACATGTGTTAGGATGGCCATCATCAAAAGGATAAGAGGTGACAAATGCTGGCAAAGATGCTGAGCAAAGGGAACACTTGTGCACTGTCGGTGTAGCCACAATGGAAAACAGTATGGAAGTTTCTCAAAAAATGAGAGAAAAAATACTTCTGTGTATTTATCCACAGGAAATAAAATCACTGTCTCAAAAAGATATCTGATTCATTATAGCATTATTTATAAAAGCAAAAAGATGGATACCTAAGTATTCACCAACAAGTGAATGGATAAAGAAGATGTGATATATGTGTATGTATAATGGGATACCATGGTCATACAAAAAGGAAAACCTGCCATTTGTGACAACATGTATGGACCTTGAGGGCATTATGCTAAGTGAAATAAGTCAGAGAAAGACAAATACTGTATGATCTCATTTATATGTGGAATATAAACCAACTTACAGAAAATGAGATCAGATTTGTGGTTATTAGAGAAAGGAGGTAGGGGGAGGAGGAATTGGAAGAAGATGTCCAAAAGGTATAAACTACCAGTTAGGAGATAGGTAAGCACTGGGGATGTAATGTGCAACATAATGACTATAGTTAACACTGATTTATGGCATATTTGAAAGTTACTAAGAGTAGATCCTAAAAATTCTCACCACAAGGAAAACATTTTTTTCCTTTTACCTTTTTATAACTATATGAGGAAAAAATATTAACTAAATGTATTGTGGTAATCATTTCTCTATCTATCTATCTATCTATCTATGTTAAATCATCATGTAGTATACCTCAAACATATACAGAGCCGTATATCAGTTATACCTTAACAAAACTGGAAATAAAAGATACTGTCAGAAAATAGAAGTATGTGTATGTATTGAAGGTTCAAGGGCATGGGAAGCACTGGCCACTTTTTTTTTTAAACTCTTAATTGATAATTATTCATGGCCTCCTGTGATTATTTAACTACATCACAAACCGAACTCATGATTTTGACTCAATGCTCCTCTGACCCCAACATTTCTATTTCTCCTTCTGTCAAATCCTGTTCGTCATTCATTTGCCAACTCCTACATTTTTAAAACAACTTTTATTTTCCCCTTTTTTGAGATTTTCCAGTACTCTTGTAATTAATTCTTTGTATCACACTCCATCTGTCTGACATATTGGAGTGGTTTCTATTTTCTTCATTATATGATGATTGTATATGGTCTTTTTCTCCTGATTTATCAATTTAAGGCATTTTCTCTTGTCTCCTAAGTGGAAGCTTAAGCCACTTACACAGCATCTGTTTATACCCTCTCTTTCAATTTTTGATAATCATTATTTAAAAATTTTCCAGTGTTTTTTATATACCTGTAAACCCAAACCTAGTGCAATCAAATTTAGAGATGATCTCTTGACTCCTCACTAGAGTAGGTGGGGATATTTATATTCTTAGCCTTCCTTCTAGCTGTTTTATATTATCCCACCTCCCACCTTATGACCACTGAACCTTTATATCTATATTATTAAGGCTGTTAATATCTGCATTTTGTTCTATAACAATATTTAAATCTTGTATAGTAGATTGATTTTTAAAGGTTTAAAGATATTTTATTATTATGCATGAAATAATATGTTGCCATTTCGTAGCTAAAAATTACATTTCCTAAGATTGCATTTCCACAGTCTGAGGTTATATTTCTTTCTCCTTATGTCTAATATCGCAAGGTCTTGACCCTTCAACAGACATTATTGCCTCTGCACAAATCAAAAGGATAAATGGGTTTTCTTTTCTTACAATTTATAAACTATTCAACATTATGCATTAGTTTGTATTTTATTTTACTTTTTAAAGTTTATTTACTTATTTTGAGAGACAGAGAGCATCAGCAGGGGAGGGGCAGAGAGAGAGGAGAGAGAGAATCCCAAGGAGGCTCCACACTGTCAACACAGAGCCCAACACGAAGCTCCATCTCACAAGCTGTGAAATCATGAGCTGAGCTGAAACCAAGAGTCAGATGCTTAACTGACTGAGCCACCCAGGCACTCCAATAGTAGTTTGGTATTTTAGTTTGCTTTATGTTTATACAATGTTTTTTTTTTTTTTCAAGACAGTATTTTTCCTTGGAGTTTCTATATGTTAATTTATTATGTGGATAGGAAACTTTCCCCTTTTATTACCATATTACTAATATCATGCATCTTTGTGATTCTTCCATTGCTTGGAATCCATGAAATTTTTCTTGAAGGTATTCTTCATGGGATGTACTGGCATCTGGTTCCATTTGGGCCAACTGCTTAGCTGGACACACAACTGTCATCCTAAAATTTCTTTTTATTGGTTACTTGGTTGAGTTCCAGCCATTTTTTTGATTTCCAGTTTTTGTGTTTTGCTTTCATTTTCCTGGAGTAAATCCTCAAGTAACTTCTCATAAAAATTGCATAGGAGGTAAATATTCTCTATATTTTCTGTCTGAAATTGTTATGGTGTTATATCTAGGCATTGCCATTTTTCCAGTAATTCTGTTAAATACTTTAGATGGTTTTTCCTCTAGGTGTTTCCTAGAAAGGGAAGGCTGCCTGAACTTTGCATGTGAAGGTGGAGCGTGGAACATGTAGGCTTTACTTCAGAACGAGCTGATATGGAGCCAGCTTTTAAACAAAGAGGGGTTTTAACATTCCAGAATGAGAAGAGCTTTAATCTAGGCTTTCCTTTCCCAAGCAGCCCTAATTCTTCCCAAGAAGTTGACTTAACTTCTTCAGAGAAGATTCCTCTAGTTGTTATTGTTTTGCCTGTGGGAAATGGAGAGAGAGAGAGAGAGAGAGAGAGAGAGAGAGAGTCGCTCAAAGAGAAAGCCAGAGACATATTTTCAGTGCACTCCCTTGCTGTCCACATCACACAGCTAAGTTACTGACAAGGCCAAGGCCAAGGCTGGGGTCCAGCTCTCCTGTGAAGTCTTGCCTGTGTGTCCTCCCTTAGAGTGCAGGTTTCCTTTTGTGCCTGAGAGAGCTCATGAGAAATTTTGTCACCTTAGGTGAAAGATCTGTTTACGATAAAGAATGAACATTAGCAAAAACATTCCAATAGACAGATATTTGGACTCTGTTGGATGAATGTAGTAGCAAATTTTTAAGTCTTCCCTTAGCTCCATGTTGTTAAACTTTTGTGTGGAAAATAATAGAATCTGGAGGCTATATATAAAAAGGAGGAGGAAGCATCTGCCTTTATTTGGGGGCCATGTTGCCATAATAGTTTTTTCTTGTTTGACCAGATTCAATTCTGAGACAAGCTTTGGTGAGTCTTTTTGTTTTTATTTATTTATTTATTTATTTTTTTAAAGTTTATTTATTTATTTTGAGACAGACAGAGACAGCACGAGTAGGAGAGGGGGAGAGAGAGGGAGACAGAATCCCAAGCAGGCTCTGCACGGCCAGCAGAACTCACGAAACTGTGAGATCATGACCTGAGCTGAAATCAAGAGTCAGATGCTTAAGTGACTGAGCCACCCAGGCGTTCCGAGCTTTAGTGAGTCTTATGAAACATTTGCAAATTGTTGCAAAGCTCCAGCCCTTTAAACTGCTAGATTTTTTTCCCTATAGTTTTTTGTGTGTGTGTGTGTGTGTGTGTGTGTGTGTGTGTGTGTGGCTTTGTGACAGAATTAAAGGAAGTAGAAGTTAATTTTTGTTTTTGAAAAAAGAAATAGTTTTATTCACATGTGTGTACTTGTTAGAAACTTAGTGTGGAATATTACACTATATGTGAACTAACTGAAATTTAAATAAAAACTTAAAAAAAAAAAGAAACTTAGTGTGGAGAACCTGACGGAGGGTTTTTGCACCAAACTCTTAAGAATGTTAACGAAATTAAATGGGAGGATACACCTGTTTCATAACAGGTGCTGGGAAATGGAATTTCTTTCACCAATACTGCATATTCAAGGAGGGAAACAGGAAGAGTTACAGTGTGTGCAATGAGCAGAGACTTTCATTCTGAATAAATAAGATAGAGCAGATCAGGAGGTTTATTTATGTTGTCTTAGATGGGTGACCTCACCAGGTAAAGCCAGATATATCCCAGAGACTTACAGGGATGATCTTTAAGGTGTATGACACCATCATTTTGGTCTCAAAGGACTAATCAGAGAGAGAACAGTCACCTCTGATAGTAACTTGAACTTTAGGTTTCCCTTCCCCAACGGTCCATGGTGATATGAACATTTTTTTGGGGAAAAAATCCTGGGGGTAGCTTTTCATCAATAAAAAGAATGGGAGGAAGGAAGGAAGGAAGGAAGGAAGGAAGGAAGGAAGGAAGGAAGATTTCCCACGTTTATTTCTTCAAGGACAGGTTTCTTGTCATGTCTTTCTGCTTATTAGGACAAGGATGATAAATGGCAATTTCCAGATGTATTTCTGAAAGAGATGAGTGAGAAGGAGCTGTGTTTGACTGACCCTCCCATTCCTGGGAGCAGTTGAGTTAGTGGAAGTAGAGAGACGTGGATCATAGGAAGACCAACCTGAGCTTTTGCTGTTCTCATCTTGTGTTGTGTGTGTTTGTGCTTATGTGTTTAGTGTTAAGAACACTTAACCTGGGTTTTAATCTGTGTGGAATTTAAAATTAAACCTTCAACAGTACATACGAATAAAACTTCATCCTTTAAATGAGTTTTCTTATTTATTAATTTTAAGTTTACCCTCTTTGACATTAGAGCCGAACTGTTCTACTTAAAATGTAGATCTAACTTTGTGACCTCCCTGGTTATGGTCCTGTTGTGGCTGTTCCCCAGGCTCCTAAGTAATAGTATATGACCCTTTTGTGCATCGCCTTCTCTCTGTCTCCCCAGCCTCATTTCCTGCCCCTCCCTGCTTTGCACTTGACATTTTATATTCTAGTGATCCGTTCACACTCTCGTCTGCTCCACATTTCACAACAACCCTTCTTTCTGGAATACCCTTCCTGTTTTTCTTTTCTTGTCTGAGTCCTGCTGGATAAACCCTCATTCTCTCCACAAAGTCTTCTTTCAAACTAGGTGATCTAAGGGTTTCTTTAGACTGTGTGACTTTTGGTGTACTACTCAATATCTTAACACTTCTACTCCGGTGTAATTTGATCTGTTAGTCTATAAGCATCTTATGGGAGGACACTATGCCTTCTTTCTTTTCACATGTGTCGAGGGCATTGCCAAATGCACAATACGTGCTTAGTAATAAGTGTTTGCCAGCAACTTCTGAATATTAGGCATTCAACTCAACTAATATTTCAGTTACTTCCTACTTAGTGGTAAGATTGAACTGAAAAACCACAAGAAAGTTTCATAATGATAAGTGGTAAATAGCAGTTATGTCAGGAAGTGAGTGGCAGATTATTATTTTTCAGTGGTAGGGTCATAGTATGTTTAAACGACTTTAGATAAATCCACACCCTTGTGAAGTATATATGTCCCCGTAGCCTGTGCATTAGGGACCACAGATACTACCTCAAATTAAGGGCTATGAGAATTGGGAAAGGCCCTTGATGTCTTCTAGGCCAATCTGTGGTGAAAGAATCTTTTTTTATAATATTTTTGATAAATAGCCATGTAACTTCTATCTAAACACTCCCTGTAATGGCCCCTCTTTCTCTCACTAGGTAGCTTATTCCATTTTTGGACTATTTCAATTTTCAGAAAGCTCTTTATACTGACTCAGGTCTAGCTTTCCCATAACTTCTATCCACTGGTCCTAATTTGTCTTCAGGAAGAGGAAGATACAACAAACCCTGTCTCTCTTCCTTAAACCTTGAAGATATTGGTGAATTATCAAGTACCGCATAAGACTTCTCCTCTCCGGGTGAAATTTCCTTAAATATGGCAGTTGTTACTCACCTTTTCTGGGTTTTTTTTCTCCTCACTATGCCAGGCCTTCCACTCTGCTGTGCTTTCGTTTATCTGGACGTGAGCTTGTTAGTCCGGGTTCTGCTCTTGGTACCAATTTGAGCAGGACTCTAAAAGACATTAAACTGAACACTGTACTTTTTTGGTTCCTGAAGCCTGAGGTTGCATTAACTTTTTGGTAACCATGATGCTTTGCTGACACACATAGAACTTAGGACTTGTGATCAAGTAAATCCTCTAGCATTGTCCCCCTCATACTGTTGCTAAGCCTTTCTGTGATCTGGTTATGTTGCTTAAGTCTTCTGAATAATGAGACAAAAGAAACTTTGAAATCAACAAACATCGATCAACGTTTGATAATATGTGTGGACCAAACCAGGATGTGGCAGTGCCTGTGCCTGAAGATCTAGAAAATACTTTCCAATAGTTCTCATTTTACTTACTTATTTTTCTTTAGGCAAGGAGACAGGGAGATTATAAAGTCATCAAACCATTTAAAAACTAAAATTTCCAGAACTTACCTTTTCAAACATTATTGCTCTTTAAATCAGTGACCTTGTAAGATTCGATCTTTAGTCTAATGATGCCTTCTTTTTTAAGTCATTAGGACAATAAATTATTTTTTTGAGTGCCTACCATGAGCTTAGTGCTCAAATACTTTTTTAAACTTCAACCTTTGAATTGCTTTTGAAGCCTGTGAATGAAACAAACAGGAACATTGTTTTTTTTTTCTGTCATTTTTTTTTCTTTTTGATCCCAAGCTTCTAGTAGAGTGGATTTGGTGTCATATGACCTTTTGATATCTCCAAAAACCAAATATATCCTCAACCATGGCAATTGCCCCCTTGAAGAGGTTAACAAATGTCCTCATGCAGGCTCTGGGAGCAGACTCTCTGCTGGGATGGCCAAAAACTTCACCAAGGACTTACCTGCACCCTCTATATTTAAAAGCAGGACTCCTAGAAATTCTGTCTGGAGGCCCCAGCTTCTGCCGAAAAAAAAATTTGTTTCCTCCTCTAAGACCAGTTACCAAATAAAGTACCATATGGAGAATCCAGATGAAATACTGTATTCCCTACCCAGTTAGTAAGAAAGGTTATTAAACTAACCTGCTGTGCAGAGCAGGCCTGTAGCAACATCACAGTTACAGCAAATGCAGTGGATGCAGACTTACATGAGAGCAGGTGTTACATAGGCCTGTGCATTTCATAATCACTGTCCTTAGCTCTGGCAACAAAGGGCCCTGTTTTAGGTTCGGAAAGGCAGCTCACAGCCCTTGTGGATATGGTTCGAGATAACATTAAAAAGCAAAAATTTTGAAAAGCACACAGTGAGTGTGCTTGTTGCTATGGCTGGCAATGATTGTCATAGAACTCAGATAAACAAGTAAGGGCCTACCTAACTGAATCTAGGATTTGTTTGTTCTCAAGAGTTGCAATGACATGAGCACAACCTTGTTTGATGAAAGGTAGCCTTTGCTGGCCAACCCTTCCAGCCTTTGTTAGCACATCAACTTCAGGAGACATATGACTTCTCTTAATACTAAAAATCACTAGGTATCCTATAACCTACAGTCATCATTCAGGGCAATCTGAATTTCTGTAGTTTCTTTGAACTTACCAGATTTTCCTAAAATCCTGGAAAACTATAGAATATCTTTAGTGTTTAAAAAATGTAGGGGCGCTTGGGTGGCTCAGTTGGTTAAGTGTCCGAACTTGGCTCAGGTCATGATCTTGCGGTGTGTGGGTTTGAGTCCCCCGTCAGGCTCTGTGCCGACAACTCAGAGCCTGGAGCCTGCTTCGGATTCTGTGTCTCTCTTTCTCTCTGCCCCTCCCTTGCCCATGCTCTGTTTCTCTCTCTCTCTCAAAAAAAAAGCATTAAATTTTTTTTTTTAAGATGTAGCAACACACATTTTGTTTCATATGGCAAGCTGAACAAATTAGATGTAATTCATTGTCCTATGGCATTGCATAAAATTTGGTTAAAAAATCTGTTCACTCCTTCTCAGGTTATCAGGAAGCAAAGAATAAGAAGGGGAAGGAGAGGGAGAAGAAGTCAAGCTGCCTAGCTGAAACAAGGAATGTATTTAATTTAGTCAATAATAATAATAATAATAATAATAATAGTTGTGCTGCTGGTTATAGTAATGAGACTATGGGTTTCTTTAGCTGAGAAAATTGACCATAGACTAGCAGTACTTAAGAAGTTAGTCTGAGTAATGTAACTTAAAAAAAAATAGTAAAGCAAGAATTTTAATGAGATTCAAAAATATTGAAAAGATTTCAAAAAGAGCAATATCTTGTTTGCACATAGCACTGTGAAATTTATAAAGCACTCTCACATTTCAGTGAAGGGTTTTGCAGAGGAGGAGGAAGGCCTCAGGTGGTTTAAGGCAGGGCCTGGGTTTGCTAATCTGTGTGCTACCCGTTACTGATTCAGTAAAACGTATTCAATCAATCCAAGTCTTTCCGATTTGATAGTTATAAAAGCCCGTGTGTTGAGGTCATTTGTGGCAGGTAGACTCTTGACCCTAATGGTGACAATAATACTGTGATGGAGATGACATTTTAAAATAATTTTTCAGATGTATTTCCATCGATTGTAAATCTTGATATTTGGGGGGTTTCTCACTTATTGAAATGATGGGCTCAATAGACTAATGGCAGTGGCCTTTCTAAATATCTATAGTCTCTCAAGAATCTGGTCTGGAGGAGTCAGATCGTTCAGTTTCTTTATGAAGTATTCGGAAGATTCCTGTTCTGCCTCTGTAGGCTGAGCCAAGGGTCTTGCTCCCCTTGGGTAGAAGGAAGATGTGATGTAAAGGGAAGTTAACAAAGTTTGCTTTTCCAATCTGGGGGGATTATGGGAATAAGGAAAGAGTGAGATGTCTAGGTTCTTGTTTCTCTTCTCTTAGGCCCAATGTGGGATAGGGAAGGGGGTGTAGCTTTCGAAAGCATGATCCATATTGGAATGAAGAGCCAGACAAACCTTTGTTCCTTTGGACTGGTGTGGTGAAGACTGACCCTCCTGGAGGAAAATCGTAGCTGCAGGCTGGCACCATGGACAGCATGGTGTATGAGCAAATGCAGGTGAGGTTAGGAGTCTAGCTCAGCAATTCTGGACCCCTGGGCCTGTGCATGGTACCAGGACTTTTAAGTTACTTCATGTCCTAGGGAGTCTGGGGTTGAGTTGCGGGGGGGTCCTGGTGAATGAGCAGAGGCTCTGTTACAGGAGAGAGTTCATTTTGGGTGAGCACTTAAAGATGAAGATGAATAACTTGGATCTTGGGTTTTGGCGGTGGGTGCCAGCACGTGACCTCAAATGGCAAGGCAGACCAATTTGTACCTGTGTGGTCAGTAGTTCAGGGAGAATCTCAGCCTGTCCTTTCTGCAGTAGAGACTCGTTGAGAATCCAGATGACCCCATGTGGCCCCGAGGATACCCTCTTCTCTGTCCTCTTCAACCAGTCACCATCTTGTATTAGAGGCTGGGAAGAGACGGGAGATTTTACCCAAATCAAGCAAGTTAATTAAAGTGAATGCTGTAATTGTAATTTGCTGGATGGGAAAGGCATTTTCATTTTTTTCCAGGTTTGTTTAGTGAATAGGGTCTTATGAAGATAATCATATAGGCTAAGGAAAGAAAGTAGAAATTCCTATATTTTGTCAAAGCTAAGATACCATTGATTATTCAAAGAACCATTATTCCATGAATTAATGAGAAAGAAAAAAGCTACCATATCAGTCAGGGCTCAACTAGAGAAACAGAACTATTAGGAGGTATATATTAAGAGATTTATTGCAAGTAATTGGCTTACATGGTTTTGGGGGCTAGCTAGGCAAGTCTGAAATACTTAGGGCAGCTTGTGAGGAAGGGTAGGCTGCAACTCTTGGGCATTAGATGAAGCTGCTGTCCACAGGCAAAATTTCGCCTTCATCAGAGAAACAAACCTTAGTTTTGCTTTTTACGTTTTTCAGCAGATTGAATCAGGCTCACCCTGATTGTCTAGGGTAATCTCCTTTACTTATGTCAACTGATTATGTACTTGAATCACGTCTACAGAATACCTTCATAGTAACATATAGATTAGTGTTTGAATAGCTGGGGATTGTAACCTAGTCAAGTTGACACATACAACTATCACAACTACCAGTTAAACTATGACATGTTAAGACATCTCTCAATTTTAGATCTGTTAAAATGTTTTTTTAAGAGGTGTATTTTAGGCTGCATAAAATATGGTATGTTTTCTGGGTGTTGTCTGAGTAAATTTAGAACCCTGCTAATAACCTCACTTAGTAATTCTGGAGATTAGTAGTGATTTTGTAACCCTGGAGTGATTTGTAATTCTAGAGATTAGTAGTGATTTTGACGACTCATTTACAAACAGAAGTCTGAGATACAGAGAAAGGGAAGTTATTTCCTAAGAGTCACTTCGGACAGGCCTAGAAATAGGATCCAGTTTTCTCCCTCATTGTTCTTTGAATCTAGATCTCTCCATTTTATTAGAATCACATGCAAAACAGGTTGGTAAAATTTGTGAATTATGATTGCCAAACTGGTGTCCCTGATTACTTGAGAGTTCCAAAGGGTATAAAAGCTATTTCATGGTGCCTAATGGGAAGTATACATTTAAACTGAAGCAAAGCTTTATGGGCTACATAAGATGTTAAGTTGCTTTGCTTTGGCCAGAATTCTATCTAGTCCCTTGGGTCACTTTGCTGACATATGCTGATCAGAAGATCTGATTACCCGTTAGTTGTGGGTCATTTATCTGTTTGCTCTCAAATCTGTTGACCATCTTCCCTTGCTGTGCTCCGTATCAAAGGAAACTACATTTCCCAGCTATACTTGCCAGCTGACTTCTGAGTACGTTCAGCTCATGGGAGACATCAGTGGAAGACAAGAGGGTGTATGTGATGGAACCAGGAATCTCTCCCTTCTGCCATACCTTCTTCTTTGGCTGTGTTTCCTCAGTGGCTCTAACTTTCACCAGACAGGCCTTCCCTCCCTGGTCCCATCTCACAAAGTAGCCTCTACTGCGGTTCTAGCTCTTGCTAGATGATCCCAGCTTTGGACTCTAAACAACATCTCCTCATTTTTTCTTCAACCAAAGGACTAGCGATGGCTTTCTGCTCTTGCTGTGTTCTGGATTGCCTCGCTATTTCCTGAGTGGTCTTTCAGCTCTCCTGTCATCTGTGCAATAATTTTCCCATATCAAATCCTCTCTGTTTAGAATACCTAGAATGGTTTCTCTTTTCCTTACTGAATCCTAACTTATGCACAGAATTTTTAAAAATTAATTATACTGAAAAAAATAAATTAGTTATTGCCTGAGATACAAATTTGATTAGAGGCCATCAATCTAAAAAAGGAAAAATATGAAAAATAAGAAAAGAGTCTTTGGTAGTGGAAGGGTTATGACCCCCTGAATAGTGGGGCGTACAGGGTAGTGCTGAAGGGAACTTTAGAAGCCACCATTTCCATGTGAGGAAAACAAGTCTCAGAGGAAGAGAATGACTTGTCTATGGTGACTCAGTGAGTAAATGGATAACCAGGCCCAGAACTCAGTTGCTATGAAGTCCATTTTACATAGTGTGATTAGAAGGGCATTTGCAGTCAGAGAGATCCAGTTAGGATCCCAGCTCTACAGCCCATTTGCTCTGTGACTTTGGGCAAATCACTTATTATCTTTGAATCTCAGTTTTCTCATCTCTAAACTTCAGAGGGTTTGTGAAACTGAAAGCGGCAGTGTAAAACAACTTGGTCAAGAACAGGGCCAGAGTAGGCGCTAAATGTGTTGCCTTTCCTGCTCCACATGCACGATTTTTCTAGAACACTCTCCAGGAATAGTCAAAAATTTCAAGAAGTTTTGTTTGGTTTGGTTTTTGTAAACTTTCTAAAGTCTCTCTTTTGCTTTTACTGACGTGCAACAGAAGAAAATAAAGGAGCTGACAAAATGCTTCAATGATATAACTTACTGCTTTTTAAAAAAGTACCTGCTCTGTACCTTCTCCATGTTATGTGAAGAGTGCTCTGGAAAACACACTCTTTTTATGCCATCCTTCATTGTCTTTTTGCCCCTTAAGACGTTAGAGTGAGAATTATTATCTATATGAAGTTGTGTATGCTTGGACCAGCTCTCTGACACTTGGCAATTGGCAGTCATTTCGGCGTATTTTCCTCCATTTCCTGATTGGGTACAGACCAAAAATAGATTCTGTTACCCCAGAAATGATTGTTTCAGGAGCCTGCTCCTCTGGGCCCATGCTCTGAGGGCTCCAGCCCTGTGGCTCAGTTGAAAAACTGAGCTGGATCAGATGACAGCCTCATGGCAACAAGCGCTCCAGCCCAAGTCCTGTTACATACTGCTGCAGGGATGTAAAGGAACAGTTATTTATACTCCTCAACCGTGTTCTCTTTGCAACCCTATTCGATTGGAGAACACTTGAAAGAGCAAGGTGGCTTTCGCTTTCAGGAGGTCAATGCCTGGAGCACAGGGAGCCCACCTTCTCTTCCCCGTCTCCCACTCCGCTCACCAATCCCTTGTTTCAGAGGCTGTGTTGCACTAATCTCCTATTGTTCTTGAATACTGTTGTCCCTCGTGTGTTACACCTTGATATTCTTGGCTCCATATGGAGAGCTTCCTTACTTTGAAGTGAGTTTGGATTTAGAAAGTTATAGTTTTTCTTGCAGTTTCCTTTCAGGCACTTCCGTTGTGCGTAGCCGTGATGCAAAGCAGGCAGAGAGCCGGCTTGAAGGATGGGGGCAGAGCTATGGAAACAGACAGTTCCCTGGTTAATGCTATAGGTTTGCTTTTCTTGAATAAATGGATGAAATAGCCTGGGGAGGTTAGGTTCTGGAGTCCATATTGTCTAGCTAAGGCCACCAGAAAAGGCGGTAGATATGGTTATGTTTAGAGGGCTAATCAGAGGGGTTTAAATTCTGTGCATACTGCATTTCAACTCTCCATGTTAGAATGCTCTTAATTTTTTTGCTAGCAGAGTACTAGAAACAGGGATCTCAGGAATGTAGTTCTATGTATGACCTGGGGTGATGGGACACCTCTATTTATGGCAAATGGCTTTGACTTCTGTGGGATTAGGTCATATTGTTACAGCTGCAAGACTAAAAAGGATTTGAGTGATTATATTTTGACTAGAATTCTTCCTATACTTTTAAGGAACAGGGAAACTTTAGTCTCTCTCTTTCTCTCTCCCAATCTCTCCTTACTTTCCCTTATCCCATCTCTCTTCCACTTCTTCCAGATCCTTTTTTTGGTGACTGTGTTACACTAATATTTTATTAATTGTCATGGCATATTGTGTGCCACTCATCTATTTCACCTTGGTATTCTTGGCCACATATAGAGAACTTCTTCATTTTGAAGTGAGTTTGGATTTATTAAGGTTATTGGTTTCTTGTGGTTTCCTTCCAGGCAATTCCTTTGTATGTAATAATGATGCAAAGCAGGCAGAAAGTGGAGTTCAGGCTTTAGGAGGGGCCAGACCTATGGGAAAAGATTCTTCTTTAGTTAATAGTATAAATGTGCCTGACTTCAATGTCATCCCAGTGACACAGTTGATTGTTGTCAACAAAGAGAAGAGTAAGCAAGAGAGAAGGAAGGAGTAGTACATGACTAAGAGCATAAAGAGAAACATTCAGTGTCCATAGTAATTTGATGTCAAGAACATGTCTAAGCATCTCAACTTTCCATCATAGTTATTAGTTTTGTTTTAAAAAAGTGAGTTATTGCAGTTCGGTGCATTCTCTACTGAGTAGTGAAAGACAGAACTGATTGCCAGACTCTGTACTAGGCAGTTTATTTTCATTATCTCATTTAAGCCTTGCAACAACACTTTGAGATAAGAATTTACACTGGTCTATGGGATGTAGGTCAAGTGCTTAGCACACATCACACACACTGACAGGCACACACATGTGTCCACACCTCTAATGGAATTTTTCAAATTAAATATTGGGGATAAGAGTGAAATAGCCCTAATTCTCAACCTATTTTAAAAATTATTGAGGATTTTGATTCTGGCTTGCAAAGTAAACCTAATATAACCCATCTCTTCCACTGACTTCCAAATGTAAACACTGGATAAGATACAAACAAAACAAACAGCATTTGAGAATTCTGAAAATTAAACAGAAGCAGACAGATTGTTGGGGAAGGGCAAAACATGGACAAATGACCACGTAGTGGTGAGACTGTCATGTTTCCCCCTTCTTTCTTAAAGCTATACCCCAAGGGTGGTACTGATTATGGAATGGTGAGGGAGTGATTGCAGTACAGGCAGATAGAGTTAGAAACCCAGTCCTTCTGGCTAGAGGAACCAGGAAAAGGAGCCCTTGGGGACTGAGGCTGAGGGGAGAATACCGGCAAGGAGAGAACTGGAATACAGATCCCTCATTCTGTGTGTGCATCTTCACAAATCTCAGGCTCATTCTTGAAGTACAAATGGGAGCGACAGACTTAACTGGCATAGCATGAGCTTTGACAGTGAAACTGAAGTTTGAACCAGTACCCACAGATGGTAAGATAGAACTTGCAATCTGAGCCTAAACGGTTGATTGCCACTAAAATAAGAACATCAACATTCTCTAGAGGATTACAGTAGGACTCAGCATCTAAAAAGTAGAACCTTCAGAATGCCCAGACACATTTCAGCAGTTACATGACATTAAAAAACCAAGAAAGTGTGTTCACATCTTCACCCCAACAGAAAAGATAATCAATATACGCCAAACTCAATGTGACCTGTATATTGGAATTATTAGATGCAGACTTTAAAGCAACTATTATTATTTTTATGTTTATTTATTTATTTTGAGAGAGAGAGAGAGAGAGAGAGAGAGAGAGAGCAGGGGAGGGGTAGAGACTAAGAGAGAGAAAGAGAATCCCAAGCGGGCTCTGCACTGACAGGGGGCTGACAGTGGGGGTCAATCTCAGAGATGGTGAGATCATGACCTGCTGAAATCAAGAGTCAGATACTTACCTGACTGAGCCATCAGGAGCCCTTAGCTAAAGCAGCTATCATAGCTAGGCACCATGAGGTAAGGAAACACAATTGAAATGTACAGAAAGAGAATCTTTTAGCAGAGAAATAGAAAGAGATTGAAAGAATATTTTAGAACTGAAAAAAATATAAAAAATTTAGAAATAAAGAAAACCCCCCTAACATCTGAAAACTGGATGGACTTGATAGCAATATGGAAATGATAGAGAAAAGAGTCAGTTAACTTGAGGATAGATCAATAGAAGTTACCCAGACTAAAGAACAGAGAAAAGGATTGAAAAAAATAAACGTAACCTCAGGAACCTGTGGGAAAATATCAATATGTGTGTTTGGAATCTTAGAAAGGCAAGGAGGCTGAGGCAGAAAAAATATTTGAAGAAATAAATAATGGCCAAAATACTCCCCCAATTTGGTGGAGGACATAATTTACAGACTCAAGAATTTTAGTGAACCCCAAACAGGATAAAAATTTAGAAATAATATGCCTATAATTAACCAAAATCAAACTTCTAAAAACCAATGATAAATTTGAAAATCTTGAAAGAAGTTAGAGAAAAATAGCACATTATGTACAGGGGAACATCAATTCAAATAACTTCAGGTTTCCATCCAAAGCCAGAAAAGTCTAGAAGATGGTGAGATAGCATAAAAAAAAAAACACACACACACACACAGGGGCGCCTGGGTGGCTCAGTCGGTTGGGCGGCCGACTTCGGCTCAGGTCATGATCTTGCGGTCCGTGGGTTCTAGCCCCGCGTTGGGCTCTGTGCTGACAGCTTAGAGCCTGGAGCCTGTTTCATATTCTGTGTCTCCCTCTCTCTGACCCCCCCC